>NW_015670605.1:14168-68963 GCF_001515625.1 Sinocyclocheilus rhinocerous | reverse complement strand
TGAACTTACTGAACTTACTGTTTATGGGAAAAAAAAAACTTAATAAAACTACAGTGAAGAAGGGACTGAGACTGTTCAAACTGTTCAAAAGTCTGTGGTTGGTAATAGGGGTGCGCATTTTACTTTCACTTTCAAATTAGTGGCAATTCGGCGTCAATTGCTTGAATGCAACAACAAAATACAACGTCAAACTCACTTTAGCCTATATATAAAACAGAACTTTTATTAACAAAACAAATAAAAATACACCATGCTATAGGGCAGGCTATGCCTAATATAAAAGAACAAATAACTTACATAGTTAAAATAGGTAGCCTATACAAAACTGGAAATAAGTAGGCCTAAGCATGTATAATATATAACCAAATAAATAAGAAATGTAGAAAGTTTATTAGCAAAACGAATAAGAAAGCTTGGAGGCACGGCATACACCTTGATGACAAATAAAATAAATAAATTACACAAAGTTTAAATAAAGTAACTATAAAAAAAATCTAAATGATGGTGGGGGTCGGTGCCGTGGTGGACAAGTGACGTAACCGGTGTTGCGGCTTAATAACAGTATCACCGTCAGCACCGTCTATCGCGGCAAGCCTAGTTGGTAAGATGTTTTTGAAAGGATTCTTTTATGTCTGCCAACTATGTTCTGTTTTAATATTTATTAGAATGATATTTGCAATATCATTCTAATATGCTGATTTTGCTGTTTTAGAAACATAATTGAACGGTTTAAAAAGTTGTGCTGCTTAAACTTTTTGTGGAAATCATGATAATATTTGAATTTCTTTGATGAATAGAAGGTATAAAAACAGCATTTATAAATTATACATTTCTTTACTGTCACTTTTGATCAGTTCAATGCATTCTTGCTGAATAAAAGTATTAATTTCTTAAAAGAAATCTTTTAAGCTTTTGAACGATAGGCTTTTGAACGATAGGGTATATGGAGACCGAAATGTCATAGAAACATGAAGGTGGGCCTTTTTTTTTGGGATTTGTGCCATCAACATCTGGGTCAAAGAATGAAGCCAACATGGTTGATGTAGTATGTCCAGAAATGTGTTAAAACGTATAATTCATTAAATTCAGTGCATGATCTGAAAGTATAAAAAATTGGAAGCCTTGGTGGTGTTTTGATGGTTTGTTCTCTGAAGGTGGGGCAGGAATGCCACCAGTGTTTTTATTTCGCATGTGGTGCATTTGTCTAAACATCTTAAATCGCGATGACATTGTTCGATGTCTTGTCACCAATACATATTAGTGCTATTAAAAGAGTGACTTCTTCATTGAAATGGTTGCATGTTCTGCTTAACAGTTATGACAGATGGGTTTTGGTTTCTTTCCTGTGCAATGTGCGTTTCTTCTTTTGAATCATCCTCTTTTAAACCTTTCAGTCATCCTCTGATGACGATTCTGGCAGCACTGTGTCCCAAAGTCGACGTGGGAGAAGGGATAGTGTGGTGAGCCAGAATAGAAACTATGACCGCATATCTAGTGTTCAGACAACACAACCACATATTCTATTTTCATCAAAGCAGTAATATATAATAAAAACATTTCCACTTTAGCTTCTTATTTTTTCGCTTTCCCATGTTCTTGTCTGTCTATGTGTAGTTGTCTGATTTCTCTGATATCTCTGAGACGGCTGCTGATTATTTCAGCCGCTCTAATCGCAGGGGCAGCATTGTCTCTGATCTTGATGATCTGAGCATCCCAGACCTGGACAGTGTAAGTCAAGAGTCAAGACATGCATGAAGTATTAACCGATGTGACACATTCACTAAAGAGCACTGACTTGAAGGGAAGGGATAGTTCAGTTATTAAAGTTGGTTTACTCTGCATGGCTTGATACTGTGTAAAAATTGCAGTAAAGTTGACTCTACTGGACTTTGTTTAATGACTGCTTTCAGGAAGGTATACATATATTATTCCTGTATAAATGCATCTAACTGTTGCGTGTGTATCTCCTTTGGTTGGTCAACATTTGTTTTCAAAATAGAGAGTTTTGGTCTGGCTGGCTGGAGCACTGATACTGATGATTTCTGGTTAAATTGTATGAGTTACGTGGCAAGATGTGTGCCTAAAACATGCTACAGCAAGTAACATCCCACTAATTTGTTTTCTTTTTGTCTGACTTTAAGATGAAGGCAAAACCCAGTTAATGGCCTTTCAACTTGCAACAAGTATATATTTATAAAAGTAACCAAAGAGACGTATGGTGTTTTCTTCTTTTTCAGCTCGATGAGAAATGTGACAAGCAGTTTACAGACACCTACAGCCGGGTAAGAGGAAGAGAGGTCATTTTCCACTTCCCTGTGTTGTGATATTTGACACTAAATTAAGAACCAAGTTAATGTTTCTCTTCTCATTAGGGGAAAGTTAGTCTGTATTTGGATAATTGTTTTCAGTCAATGTTTAAGTAAAATTTCCAGATATCTAGAGCAGGCTTAAGTGATTTATGTTGTTGTTGTCATCATTAAATACACTACTATTTAAAAGTTTGGGGACAGTAAGGATACATTTAATAAAAGGATACATTCAGGAAAGATACATTAAATGAATCAAAAGTGTCATTAAGGTTACAAAATATTATATTCCAATTAAATGTTGTTTTTTGAACTTACTATTCATCAAAGAATCCACAAAAAAATATTAAACAGCGCAGCTTTTTTCAACATTGATAATAATTAGAAATGTTTCTTGATTAGCATATTAGAATGATTTCTAAAGGATCATGTGACACTGAATAATAGAGTAATGGCTGCTGAAAATTCAGCTTTGCTTCACAGAAACAAATTAAATGTTAAAAATAAATGTTATTATTATTGTTATATTAAATTGTAATAATATCACAATATTACTGTTTTTACTATATTTTTGATCAGATAAATGCAGTATTGGTGAGCATAAGAGACTTCTTTCAAAAACTTCAAAAAGAAATCTTACCGACCCAAGTATCAATCATTAAAACTCTTGGTGATGCACAGTGGCCCCAACAGTATTTGGATACTTCAGTCACATTTGGTAATAATAAAATATCTAACCATGTTTCATCTGCAAATTTGCTACATTTTCTCAGAACCTAATTTTTTGCGAATAAAATTAACCAACCTGTGTTAAGGTTGTTGAATAATTTTTTGATTCATTGTTTATGGGTGTTTTGTGCTCTCATTTCCTCCAGCCGTCCTCTCGATGTACCACCCCGGCGCTCTCCGCAGCTGCCCTGGCATCTCTGGGAGGCAGCAGTTCTAGAAGGGGCAGCGGAGATGCTGGAAGCATCATTATGGATGCAGAAGCTTCTATCGGCGAGTTAAAGGTAATTTTGTTGTTTATTTGCATTGCACAAACTGTAATACAGATTTCTCAGGTATTTTTTGAAACAAGATGAATATACCTGCCTTTAAAAATATTTTGGCTGAGCATAGAGCATCATACTTTCCTACTGAATGCATCTGATCTCAGGGAATCCACTTGTGTTCATTTCACAGTTTTATTTGTGTTTGTTAATGCTTTCGTTTCTTTCCTCTTTATCTTTGAATGCCTTTGGGAAGCTATCTCCCTCTTTGTGTTTGTATGAATGTACAATCAGAGGTCACCGCTCTGACCTTCAGTGAATGCCAAACCTTTCCCATGATTCATTCCTCCATCTCAACAGGACATCTATGATCTAAAGGACCAGATTCAGGATGTAGAGGGCCGATACATGCAGGGTCTTAAAGAGTTGAAGGTAGAGGGTCCTGAGCTCAACGCACGCCTTCCCTCATTCTGCACTAACACACCAGGCTCTTCACACTTCTTAGTCTGAAAGCATGAGCCTTGCATGAGTCTTTCACTTAGTACATTAGCTCTTTACAGTCACGTTTAGCCCACAGTCATGTTGCATGAAGACTTAATTGCTCCAAAGAGCCAAAATCACATGGAAGGCTTCTGCTTCACTCCCAACTGCTGTTAAAGGATTAGTTCACTTCCAGAATAAAAATTTCCTAATCATTTACTCACCCCCATGTCATCCAAGATGTTCATGTTTTTCTGTCTTCAGTCACAAAGACATTAAGGTTTTTGAGGAAAACATTCCAGGATTTTTCTCCATATAATGGACTTAAGTGGTGGCCAACAGGCTGAAGGTCCAAATTGCCGTTTCATTGCAGCTTCAAAGGGCTTTACATGATCCCAACCGAGGAATAGGGGTCTTAACTAGCGAAACGATGTCATTTTCAAAAAAAATAAAATAAAATTTATATACTTTTTAACCACAAATGCACGTCTTGCACTAGCTCCATGATGCACGTCTGCAAATTCGCGCATTACATAATCACATTGGAAAGGTCAAGTGCGATTAGCTCTTCATCTGTGTACTCCGGTTCAGAAAGGTAGAGTAGGCTGAAAAACTCCATCTCATTTTCTCCTCCAACTTCAAAATCATCCGACATCGTTGTTTTACCTTTTTTTGTAAAGGGCATTTGACTTTCTTTGCACGTTCGCTTTGTAAACACTGGGTAGGTACTTCCGCCTACATCACGCATGACCTTTCCAACGTGACTACGTAATGCGTGAAGTCGAGCTAGTGCAAGATGAGCAGTTGTGGTTGAAAAGTATATACATTTTTATTTTTCTAAGAAAATGACAGATCGTTTTGCTAGATAAGACCCCTATTCCTCAGCTGGGACCGTGTAGAGCCTTTTGAAGCTGCATTGAAACTGCAATTTGGACCTTCAGCCCGTTGGCCACCATTGAAGTCCATTATATGGAGAAAAATCCTGGAATGTTTTCCTCAAAAACCTAAATTTCTGTGCGACTGAAGAAAGAAAGACGAACATCTTGGATGACATGGGGGTGAGTAAATTATCAGGAAATTTTTATTCTGGAAGTGAACTAATCCTTTAATAAAGAAGATGGACAAGGATGCAGACTGCACACATTTAATCAGCTGTAGCTGTGTAAAGAATTTCAGTGTTTGTCCAGTTCACATTTGGAAGTTGGAGACCCTGCTTTGAATATCCTGATATCAGTGAGACTGTGAAGGAACTGTACATGAACAGACAAGGGTTAATGTGACATAGACATAAATGTTCCTTCTTATATCTAATGTCATATATTATTCAGTGTTAAAGTCAACATGAAATGCTGCAAACAACCTATTTAGGGACTTTATCTATTGAGAATTGATTGGATTGTTAAAAAGTTGGCATTACATATACTACTGTTCAAAAGTTGGGGATTAGTAACATTTCTGAAGGATCATGTGACACTAAAGACTGGATTAATGGCTGCTGAAAACTCTTTGCCATCACAGGAATAGATTAGAAATAGATTCAAATAGAAAACAATTATTTTATTACAGTTTTTTTCTGTATTTTTGATCAACTGAATGTAGTCTTGGTGAGCATTATAGCATAAACAAATCTTTAACGACCCTAAACCTTTGAACAGTAGTTTACCTGGATGGGACAAGTGATTGGAGGGAAGGAGCCGATAAGAGAAAGTCATTTCAGAGGTGGAGCAAGTTATTACCTTTTTAGGACAAGTTACAAAGAAATGTGGACAGTAAGACCAGGAACATGCATTTAGTAAGTAAATGGGACCATTTTGATTTCATGTTGACTTTAAAATTTCTATCTGACTTTATTTATAATGTTTTGTATTACACTTTCACTTTTTCAATTTTTACCTGTACATCACATTTTGATCTAATCTTCAGTGCAGTGGTCAGTGTGTGCTTTATTTGCCTGTCATTACATTTTGTAGTGGTTTTGTAGCATGTAAAGCTATTCAAGTACTTTTGTGTGAAGAATTTTTCTCCCTTTGATCAGGATTCTCTGTCGGAAGTGGAGGAGAAGTACAAGAAAGCCATGGTATCCAACGCCCAGCTAGACAACGAAAAGGCAAACCTCATCTACCAAGTGGACACACTCAAAGACGTCATCGAGGAGATGGAAGAGCAAATGTCAGAGCTGCACAGGGAAACGGAGGAGAAATCAAAGGTGCTTATAATAAATTATTATTTTCTTGAAAACTGTTTTGATTAATCTGACAAAAAAAAAAACATTGTATGGTCCAGCTGTCTTATTGCCACAATGCACAGACCCAGCAGATCGTGAATGCCATGTATTGTCAGCAGTTCGTTTCTGATACATTTATTAGATGTTGGAACCCTATTCAGAAGCTTTGGCAGATTATGATGTGAGTGTATTTTTCTTTTGATTGACAGGAGTTAGAGCGGCAGAAGCACACATGTTCAGTCCAACAGCACAAACTAGAGGACATGAAGGAGGGAATTCGTCAGCGAGATGAACTTATCGAGGTAGAACCCAGAACAGAAATGGTTTATCAACCACAAATTAATTTGAAGACATTAGAAACATTTGCAATAGACGCAATGTTTTAAAAGCTTTTGCAGAATAATCAATTACAGATGATTTGAAGTCTTTGAGTGAAAGTGTGCTTTATGTTCTTCGTGGTTGAAATGGGAAGGTTCAGAGTCTATATCATTCACTTTCCCCCATTGAGATCCTCTTGTTTTCTTCCTTCATATGTTCTGTCTCATCGCTTCTTTGTTGTGTCTATTTTGAATCTGTCCTTTTTCCCCTTCTCTGCTTTATTAAACACATCCCCAGGAGAACCAGAAAATTCAGCAAAAGCTAGATAACCTCACGAGAGAGGCATTTGACCTGCAGGAAACTGTTAACTGGAAGGACAAAAAGATTGCGGTAGGACGGTTTAGGAGATGCTGCTTGGATTGACGGCGAAAGACTGATCAAATTAACTTTTTATTCATCTCTTAGCCATCTATTAACTTTAGTTTTGCCAGGTAGCCTTATTCATATATGTATATAGCAGTGATCCTCAAATCTGGCTCGTGAGATCCACTTTTCTGCAGAGTTTAGCTCCAACCCTATAATCAAACAAACCTACCTGTGATTTTCCAATGATCTTGAAGACATTGATTAGCAAACTCAGGTGTGTTTGATTAGGGTAGAGCTAAACTCTGCAGGAAAGTGGATCTCGCGAGCCAGATTTGAGGATCACTGGTATATAGTATCATCATTTTTACAAAGGATTGATGTGTGGCTAATGCATGTAAAAAATTTAGACATCTGGATCTTTTTCATAAAAACGAAAATATATTTGCATCAATTTTTGTTTGAATGGATTTATGCACAATGTATGAAGAAAAAAAAAGTTGTAAATGCACAGTGCTGCTCTCTGCTGGTATCCCATGAGCCTCAGCTGTGTACACCAGAAGTGCTGGGTACCACACAATAGTTTTCAAAATTGAAGATACATAGTGCATGAAAATATATTACATCCAGAAGATTGATTAGTTTTACTTTTGGTATACTCACTTCTGCATGAACATCCATGAATCGCTCAAGAAGATTGAAAGAAAATAACTATACAGAGCTATATAACTAATAACATCATTCCTTCACTTCCTGCACTGTTCATCTGTCAGCATGGTCTATTTTCATCCTGCCATCTGTGACTAAAGCTAAGGCTGGGCAATATATGAAATATTTGTGATGGTCAGTATCATTCTTATTGAAAGCTGTCGAAAACATGGCTTGAGATGGCTTCAAAAAAAGTTAAATTCAACGCAAACTGTAATACTGTATAAGATTTTTATTCAAACTGAATAGATAAATAAATCTAGGCTACCCGCTGCCGTTTTCAAAGCACAATGCAAAACTGACATTTCATTCACTGATGGCTTCAGTGCTAAAACCGGAAGCGCATATACTTACTTGCCGGCAACCCGCCAAAATAAAAGCCTGCTGATTTTAAGTTTGAAAATGATGAAAATTAATCAAAGTAAATATTAGCATTTTATTTTTAAGTTTACTATAAAATAGTTGTATTTGTATTTAATACTCCCATTTATTTTAAAATATAATAGTATTATCACACTTTATTATTTAGTTTATTATTTTATAAAAATAAAAAAAAACTAAATAAAGTGCAACAATATTATCACTACGATTAATTTATTTTTTTGTAGTTGTATTTAATGGGCTACACTATGTGCAGTGTGAGGACCAAACCAAATCTCCAGGTTCTCTCATGAGAACCAGGCTGAAAAACGTATGTGTGCCCCTGTGTGTATATATATATAATTTATTTATTTATTTTTAAACCTATATTGCCCAGCCCAAACTGAAGGCCGTGTTCATTGTGTTTTCTGCTGTCTCTTTGTCTACTTTTCTCTTTACTCCTCTCTCTTTTCCTGCCCTTCGTTTGGCCAGGCGTTAGAGAGACAGAAAGAATACTTTGATTGCATTAGGAATGAGAGAGATGAGCTCAGGGATGAGCTGGCTGACCTCAAGGGGAAAAGCCGAATGGGAGAGGTACGTCCTTTAAGTGCTCCTGCACAGGATGAAAGCTTGCCATCAGCACTGTATAACAACAATAAACAGATCGTTTGAATGGAAAGTTTTTGGCTTGCTGCCTATATATATGTTTTCTCTGCATTTTACTGGCCATGTAAACACTGAACTTTTGAGTGTGACATTACAATAGTTTTAATTAATTTGAGCTACTTTATCTGAGCTGATTTATTGACTATTTTCTTGCGTTGCCTGCCGTCTTGGATCTTTGTTTTCCTCATTGAGCCCATCACAGTGCATTTTGGGATGGCGTTCTCTTTGAAGGAAACATGCAGAAGGCATCTATGCCTTCTATGTCAGAATCGCAACTATGCTATTGTTTCAGGATGTTTTGAGTTGTCACTCAAAATTTATGTGTCCAAAAGAGGAGTGACAACTGTACTGCAGTGTGTATGTGGCCAGTGTCCATTAAAAAGACTTTTATACTTTAATTTATTGTGACCCTTCTTCTCTGGCAGAAACACGGGCTGGTCATCATACCCGAGGATATGCCCAACGGAGACGTCAGCCACGAGTCCCCTACCTCAGGCATCACTGTGGTCACACAAGAGGCAGCGCAGGTGCTGGAGTCAGCGGGAGACGGACCTTTGGGTGAGTCTCCAAATACACTGTCAAGCTTATATATATATATATATATATATATATATATATAAGGATGAAACAATGGCATAATGCTTGTTTTCTGTGCTCATACCCCAGATGTAAGACTACGAAAGCTTGTGGATGAAAAGGATGAACTTTTGTCCCAGGTATGATTGTACATGAACTTCATGAAGTGAATCAAAATGGATTATTGGCATAGATGAGTTGAAGTGACACATATGTGCTCTTTTAGATCAGAAAACTAAAGATGCAGCTGGAGGAAGAAAGACAAAAACACTTAAAGATCGACAGTGTTTACACAGAAGGAGAGCGAATGGAGAACGGCACTGACCTGCATTTCATCGAGATGCAGAGTATGACCTGTGAAACATGCTACGCACACACTGAAGTCTCCATTAAAGGGATAGTTCACCCAAAAATGAAAATTTGATGTTTATCTGCTTACCCCCAGGGCATCCAAGATGTAGGCGACTTTGTTTCTTCAGTATGTCTTTGGGCGCGCGCACGCCATCCGGTGCGTGAGGTGTGTACGCGCTCTGGCGCAGTTTACGCAAGCGCCGGAAGTGGTTACCATTGCCATGCATTATACGACTGATAGACTGCGGTTAAAGTTAAAAATCATCATATGTGTTCTACTGAAGAAACAAAGTCACCTACATCTTGGATGCCCTGGGGGTAAGCAGATAAACATCATATTTTCATTTTTGGGTGAACTATCCCTTTAACATCCTTCACATTTACCTTCACATGTACCATGCTGTAATACTGTCTGTTTCCTGTAGGGGACGCCAATAGACAGATAAGTGAATACAAATTCAAGCTTTCAAAGACTGAACAGGAAATGGCAACGATGGAACAAAATGTGAGTTTATAATTAGAACATTATAAAGTTATTATAGAAAGTAGATACCCTAGAAAGTATAACCTATATAACAATAGTATATAACAGTAGTATAACATGTAACAGAAATATTATTGATGTATAATTTGCACAGAAAAATGAAGCCTATTTAGGACCAATAAGATTTTTTAGGGTTGTGACAGTTTTAAAGCAATGACAATTTTTTCATGTCCATGTTTTTCCACTTTTTTAGTTTATAAAGAAAGAAGTCTGTTTGATCACCAAGGCTGCATTTATTTGAACTAAATACAATAAAACACAATTGAAAATATATATTTTTTTATTAGAATATATTTTAAAATAAAGTAATTTAGTCCTGTGGTGGTAAAGCTGAATTTTCAGCATCATTACTCCAGTCTTCAGTGTCACATGATCCTTCAGAAATCTTTCAAAAATTCTGATTTGCTGTTCAAGAAACATTACATAAAGCTGCTCAATATTTTTGGTGAAAACTGTGATGCATTTTTTTTTTCAGGATTGTTTGATGAATAGAAAGTTAAAAAAAAAAAAAAAAGGTTTATTTAAAATAGACATTTTTGTAACAACGTAATACTGCCACTTTTGACCAGTTTAATGCATCTTTGTGTGTGTTTATATATTAGTTTTTTGTGCAATTCCCATTATTTTCAGTGGTGATTCACATTTTATTACCTCTTACTGAGAATTTTAAAAAATCTAAAATTATTTTTTTAAATAAAAGTCAAATTGTATTTGTAAGAGGCAATTTATACATTTAAAATATTAATTTATAAATTAAAAATATGAATCACTAATTAAATACAATTATTTTTAAATATTGCCACTTTTTGATTGATTGATTGATTTTTTTATAAATAATTGTTGTTAATGTTAAAAAATTATTGAATATTAGCATAACTGTTGTATTTTTTTGTACGTGTCTTTCAGGTAAATAGACTTGAAGGACAGGTGTCCAGATATAAATCTTCAGCAGATAATGCAGAAAAGATAGAAGATGAACTGAAAGCAGAGAAAAGAAAACTTCAGAGGGAGGTATGAACCCAACACTGAAGAAACTTGCCGTTCAAACATCTCTGATACTGACCTATACACATATCACACATTCAGGGTTCCCATAATCATAACCTCTGATGTCTGGTCCTGGAAAAGTCATGGAAAATATCTGTTAATTTAAAAAAAATAGTACCTGATGCCAAATCCAAGAGTAGAGAAAATCAAACTCTTCTCATATTAGCAGTCACAGAAAAGAGTCATCCTCACACATCTCTTTTCCTTTTGTAGCTGCGCACAGCCTTGGACAAGATCGAAGAAATGGAAATGACCAACAACCATCTCGTAAAGCGTCTGGAGAAGATGAAAGCAAACAGAAACGCTCTTCTGTCCCAGCAGTGAAGAGAGACTCTCCAACACCTTACAGTAGGACACCAAAAACAAAACTGCAGGCCCTTTACCTTCTTTCCTTGCCTCTCGTGGTAAAATACAGATTTACACCCCACTAAGGCAACACTGTGAGGGAGGAAGCCTCTAAACCTTTTCTGAACCTGAGAATATTGTACTTCTGTTGGTTTTGTTGTTTTTAAAAGCTTGGTACATCACGGTAGCCGTTGAGGTTTCACTGCTCGGACCGGGTGCTTTTTCCCCCTCCTCTTTTGTAAGTTGCACGAGTATAAAAGCGCTTTTTAAACTGTAAATCGACATGACTGCAGGGCCCTCGACGTCCATGTAAATGCTTACACAGCAATGTGCCTTCACAGGGAGGACGAGGGTTATATATATTATAACACTATACAGGAAAAGCATATATTTCTACCGGTACAAAAAACATTAATGTGTTTAATAAAGGGTACAGCCACGAGTTGAACATTATAGAGAATTAATCATGTCTGCTATGGTTTCAATTAAGTATTTTTGTTTTGTTTTTCAAATATTTAAAATATTTCTTGAAAATAAATGTGTAAATGAATGCAGTATGAATGGGTGGGTGATTCATGAATTGTGATTGTTTGCAGGGCACATTGAATTTTGTTAGGGTTTTTTTTTTTTTTTGGAAGTGCTTTGTCATAATGGACTACATCAATTTTACACTAAATGTAATGATTTTAACTCCCAGTAAGAGACCGATGTTTCTACTGTGACATTGTGAGATTTCAGATTCAAGTCCCAAATGCCACTTGATGCCTTTCACGATACTGTTGTATTCAGGTTTGGTGCAACTTTTTAATCACACTAGAAACCAATTGTTTGACACTTCATGCGCACAGTGATTGTGACTAAAGCAGCTGCAAAGTATACTGTAAATAAACTGCACAATTTACAAACTAACCTCTCTCAGTAATTATTTTTGGACTTTAAGGTGAAGTGTAATTTCTACACCACAGAATTGCAATCTGTTTGATATAGCCCAACATAACAGCACTGGCTCAACCGATGGCCACATGCATGTAAAAGCAGCCTTTAGTGCACACTATAATTAATGGAAATAAAAGAACATTATGCAATGTTAAACATTTCAAACATTAATATGTTGCATTTACACATTGCATGTTTATGTTAAAGGAATAGTTCACCTAAAAATTAAAATTTGCTGAAAATGTACTCATCCTCAGGCCATACAAGATGTAGACGAGTTTGTTTCTTCTTGGGAACAGATTTGGAGAAATGTAGCAATACATCACATGCTCACCAATGGATCCTCTGCAGTGAATGGGTGCCGTCAGAATGAGAGTCCAAACAGCTGATAAAAACCGTTAAAAAGCCTTGATGGACTTGTTTCTTACAAACACAGCTTTTTCAACATTGATGGACTGGAGTTGTGTGAATCATTGTGATGTTTTCATCAAATGTTTGAACTATGCAGAACTATTGAGTGAAATATTCCTTTCATTTTTGCCATTCAGGTTGGTGCCGTTAGTGGTACAAAATGACATACTTCACTTTAAACATTATTTTGAAATGATGTTCTTGTTGATGTGTTTGATTTGGCATCTAAATCACACTTTTGGATTTATCCAATTAGCTTTGGATAAAAGCATCTGCCAAATGCATAAATGTGTAAGTGCATTACGGTATTAAAGACAGTAATGAAAACTGTTGTTTAATATTTCAAAATGGTCTTTTTTTTATTCATTTGCAGTACAAATATCTATACATTCTTGGTTTAATGTTAGCTAGTCATCTAAAATAATATGACAGGCTGTTTATCGCTGTCAGTCATTTTGAGTTAGTCAGCTGACCCACAAAACACAGCCATTTTTGATAGTACAGCATTGAAACCACAGGACAACAGAGTACTAATATTCAGCATCTTTCAAAGACTTTGTAGAGTTCAGGCAGTCTGGCGATCTGCAGAACACTGCCGTCTTCACTGAAGTGTTTTGGAGGACTGAAGAGAGAGCGGAGGGCTTTGAAAAGCACATGCAGAGATGAGCTGGCAGTGGAAGGTGGAGCATCCTACAAATAATTAACACATTAGTTAGTCTCTAACATAAAAATCATTTGGGTTTCAGTCGATTTTCCTATTAATCAAAGATCACTGACATAAACCTCAAAAAACCTGAGTGCATTATGTTCAGAATAGCATATTATATTTCTATTGCAGTTTGTGCAATATATATACAAACCCAATTCCAAAAAAGTTGGGACACTGTACAAATTGTGAGTAAAAAAGGAATGGAATAATTTACAAATAACTTCCACATCATTGCATTCTGTTTTTATTCACAATTTGTACAGTATCCCAACTTTTTTTGGAATCGGGTTTGTATATGCATACATTTACCCAAAATTATGTCTGATTTTTGTGTGTAACATTTGAACTACCTGCGGCTCTTCTGCATCCGGCTCCAGTGTGTATTGCTTCCTTATGGAATAGAAGTGACTGCATTCTATGGCGACTGCATTCTAAACATTCCTTCTCTCGATCCCAGTTCACCTGCAGTATCCATCAGTCTTTTAGTTGCATCTGGATTTGATTTTTTTAACCAATGCCCATTATATACAAACTCCAATAAACTACAATTCAAAGTGCTGACCTCAGTGGCTAAACGCAGAATGAACATGGGAAGTCCCTTCATGGCAGGAGAGTAATTATCAAGCAGCATTGGCAGACCAGTCAGGTTCCCCTCCTGTAAAGAAATGCATCAGTTTTGTAAAAGCAATAATCAACAGTGATTTTTTTTTTTTTTAAACCATAATTAGACAGGTTTTCTAGCAACAACCTTAGGTAAAATAAATACAGCCTCTTGAGCTTATTGTGAATCAGTTATACTGATGTAAGTTTAGTATGTGTCACACATCTATTTCCAGAGAAAAGTACTCTTCCAGCATTTCTGCTTCAGGAAATCCACGATATACTGAGCCAGTCCTTCTTTTGGACTGTCCTCCTCCATCCATCCACTCTCCTCTGAATCCAGAGCCAACATGGCCAAATCATAGAGCGGAGCTGGATTCTAAAGAAACACAACTTTAGTTTTTAATCTGTTGAATGTATGTGATGTATCATATAGTTAACAGATTGTTTTCAATAAAAATACATTAAGTTACATTAATTAAAAAAAACATGTATTACAAAAATAAAATGAATGCAACAACACACCGACAATCGAAGGACCCCGAAATGGCCAAAATCGTAGATCAAAATTTGATAAAACAGCTCCTGGCTGTAGAAAACAGGAGAGAGAAGTAGGTTTGTTGACACACACGTTTTAAAAATCAGTAGAAAATACTTGAATAGAATCAACTTCAAAAGCATAGTCATGAATGGACTGATGTGGTTCTAACCTGAGTTTGGTTGTATTGAGCGGGTAGAGTTTGGTCTGGTGCTGCACTAGAGTCCATTGAGGATTGACTGAACCTACAAATGAGTGATTCTGGAGCAGATCCTGTAAACCTGTGGAGGACACGGCACTCTGAGCGCTGCTGAACTGGACAACAATCAGGTCAACACTAAATGCATTACATTAATGTTTACACTACCATTAAGAAATTAAATATTTGTATTCAGCAAGGATGCATTAAAGTGATCAAAAGTGACAGTAAAGACATTTATAATGTTATAAAATTGCTATTCTGAATAAATTCTGTTATAAAAAAAATTATGTACTGGAGCTTTCACAAAAATATGAAGCAGCACAACTGTTTTCAAAACTGATAATGAGAAATGTTTCTTGAGTAGCAAATCAGCATATTAGAATGATTTCTGAAGGATCACGTGACACTGATAACTAAATATAAGGTAAGTAAGGCTAAAATTTCAGTCTGTTCTATTTCTTGAAGTGGATATTGTTTAACCTTTGTGAGTTTGCTGCTCAATATCTTGCCGGGGCTCCTTTATGCTGGTCAGTTTAATGGCGCGTCTCCTGGGTAGAGAGGCGGCCGTCAAATCCTCCTTCACCTCCCCAACATGAGACCTTTTCCTGAAAGACAGATCGAAAAAACAACAGGTTGATCTCTGCTTGGAAAGAGTACATAGAAGTGGAAGTAGAGAGGTTAATGACTGGGGCTATTTTCTCAGTACAGACATGTTGGCCAACTTTAACCATTTAATGTCAAATAAAGGTATTCTTCTCAAAACAGTGTCATCATAAAAATAGCAACCTTTACTATAACAGAAGCCCCACACAAAACTCCTCAACAGCCTGTTTTCTGCATTTCACCTTGGTGGTGCTTCATGGGGAGGAGGTTGACTGTCTTGTCTGTTGATCCTTGGTGTCACGCGGCTCCAGAACATCAAGAGCATTCAGCAGCTCGGAGTCGTCTGGCTCTGCTGGACCTTGAGCGGCAGTGGAAGAGCTGGAGGTTTTATCTGACCTGCTCTGAGCAGCAGACGTTGAGGCTGATAAATAAGTCATTTATCCTGATTCCAGTGCCGTTGTCCTGAATCAGGATGAGCTTTAGTCCGCCGCCTTTCACTGTTATCTGGATATTTGTGGCCTTTGCATCCAAACTGAGGGTTTAAAACAAATATTAGTGTCTCATATTGTGTAACATGCAGTTGTTGACATATTAGGGTCATTTCACATAACAGTTTGTGGTCCTTATTCATATGAACAAATTTGCTTTAACAATGAACAGCTGGTGCCAAAGTTTATGATTAATATAGATTAATAGCTGCTGCTGTACATATTAGTATTATTGTTATTATTAGTATTGTGTCGTTTTTGTATAATTTTAATATTTTAGTACCATTTATATACTACTGTAGAATTTATTTCACAGAAAAATAATAATTAGCTTTTATTTTTATATTTTCAATTAGTTTTCATTGATTTAGTCATTAATAGCATTAATTTAGTAATTGTGTTACGTGCTTTTGAAATTTATTTTTACATTTATTTATATTTAGCTTTAATTAAATTTTGTACTTTTAGTACTTCAAGTAGTTGCCAATATAAGATATTTCTCATTTTCATATTAAGTTTTAAGCATTTCATTTAACGAAACTATTTTAATAGTTTTTGTTCAAGTTAGCAATACCAACACTGAAGCTAAAGAAAGAGCTTTTACATTAAACGTGAGTGTTTATTAGTGATATGTAAAGTCGTGCCAGATAATAATGTACAATAAAGTGGCATCACACCAATCATTAGTAATCAATAAGCGTCATTATCTATTAGTGACTATATTAGTTTTTAGTCAGTACTTGTTTGTTTATTGGTGACGAACCTCTGCGACACCAGTTATTAGGCATAAATTAATAAAATCTCATCAGACAGAAGTTATTATAGTGGTCAATAAATGACTTGTCACCAGGTCTCACGTGCGAACCGCGGAACTTCTGGCGCGAATGGCGAGCGCCCGCCTCCCGAATGCTATGATTGGCTGGTGGAAGAACTGCATCCGCCAACGTCACTCCTGGAGTGCCGTAGTAGTAGACCCAAGTTGTGTCAGAAGCTGCGGGGTCAAGATGAACCCTGAAGATTGATACTACTAAACAGTTTTAACCAGTCCATGTTCTAATGTGCATAACTGAATATATATGTATAAAGGTGTGTTTTAAATTTGTCTTTCATGTGTGATAGCTCAGGCAAGTTTTAATCACTACACGAACGACAAAAGCCCATTTCACACATACAGTCTTTACTGGTAAATTAATTACCGTTAAGAGATCATGTGTGAAGAGGACCTTTTAAAAAATACCTGTTAAGTCATTCTAGCAATTTACCGGTATGAGAAGTTGTAAAATTACCAGTAAATTACCGGTATTGCTCTGTGTGAATGCAAAACGAGATTATCGGTATGAGCATGTACAAATTCAGAACGCGCTCACTAAAATGAAAACATCAACAAAAACCGCATATACCTTATATGGTTACAAAAACACCGGGATTAATCGTTTCCGGTTAATGATGTCACTGAATTTACTGGTATTTTGAAACTGATGTGTTAATGGTGCTTTACCGGGAAAAAGATGGAACGTTGCTGCTTGTGTGAACAGCGCAATTTTGTATTTACCGGCAAAGTCGTTCCGGTAATTTTACGGCAATTTACTGGTATTGCTGTGTGAAAGGGGCTAAAGACAGTAACAGAAATGGATACTTAAATATCGCAACACCATTTGCATCTGTAATTTTTACCCCTTTCCGCAGTTATGACCAATCATTATTAAACGTAACTTTTTAAGCCAATCAGCTTTTAGGATCACTTGGCGTCATCATCAGGCCCGCTCGTGGTTTTGAACTCAACAGAATTAGTAGGCTATGTATCCAAATGAAAAACAAAAATTAAAAATATTCTAAACCAACTAAACTCCATTCATTACAGTATAATTGTTAATATTGGTCGGTATGTGGACCCATTGCTTGAGTTGTTCTTTTGGTTTACTATATTGACAAGTTTAACATTTTACAAAATTAAATGGTCAGGCCAATCCATTTTATTATTTTTTTTTTAATTAAATGTAAACATTAAATCAAATACTGATTTTGTACAATGTAAATTATTATTATTTTTGTAGCTGTTGTTAAATATGATATTGATAGATAATCTCTTTCCTCTTTTGTG
The DNA here is from genome assembly GCF_001515625.1 of Sinocyclocheilus rhinocerous. NCBI lineage: Eukaryota > Metazoa > Chordata > Actinopteri > Cypriniformes > Cyprinidae > Sinocyclocheilus > Sinocyclocheilus rhinocerous. Next base: position 51,098 of record NW_015670605.1, on the reverse strand, counting down.
TTGTTTTTTTATAGTCTAGTTTTTTTCTCCCTTTTTTATTTTTTGCATAAATTAAACTTGGTAACATGTTTATTTTAGTCAATAAATGTAAAAAATTTCTTAATATAAGCAAAAATAATAAATTGGAAATACTTCATACAAGAAAAAATATTGATTATTAATTGATTATTTTAGTTTGTAAACAAGTATAAACTTCAAGTGAATGTAAAGTCCCCATTATGATAATGAGGACTTAGTTTTCTATATTTTATAGAAAAATGCTTGTGTGTCAGTATTTAAAGGGCTAGTAGATGATGCTTGTAACGACCAGATACACTGGAAAAAACAACAACCTCAAAACCATTTATTTCTATGCATATAGTCATGAATCTTTTCAAATGAACGGGTTTTGGTTTATATGACTTCACTTTATCTTTTGATGACATGCTGAATACTGACATGAAACCTGTTGGAAGTTGACTGTTGTATTGACTTCTGTTGAATAACTGAATGTGTCTGGTATAAATGTAGAGCTGTTGCTTTCATTTAATGGTAGCCTTCAGCATAAATTATGCATATGTGGTTTGCAAATGGCTGGTTTGGTAAGGAAACGGGTAAACAACTAGTGAAATACTGCTTTGTGTCAGCTATTTTAGACAGTTCATGCTTGTGGAGAAGGTACTGTTACCTCCACACCACTGTGTAAACTGTCCATTTATAAGAGGTCTGTTGATGTGCACATTGTGATTCACTTGCAAAATAATATCCCCGAAAATGTTTATATCCTTTAGATATCATCAGATTTAATTATGAATCCAAAATATAATAGGCTATTATAGTTTATTGTTCGAAAGACTGAATGCTTTGTCATAGCAAAGGAAAACGTCTTTTTTTTTTTTTTTTAAGTGCATATCTATAGGGAAAGAAATCGCTTTCAGACTATCATAATGTTTTATGGCGTTAAAGGGAAAAGTTTTGAACTACTTCAACTATATAGCATCACAAAACAGCCAGCAGGGGGCAGAAGACAAGAGTGATTGTGTAATGCTTTCTGGTTAAAGGGAAGAAGCTCGAGATGATCCAGTTCAATACAATTTCTTTTACGAAAGAGATATAATTCTGTCCTGAGTGTACCGAGTTATCTGGTTCACACAGCTGACAGACTTATTTATTCAATGAGTCATAGACCACAGTGCAAGCATGCAGCCTGTCTTATATCATTTTTGTTTCATGAATCTGTCTTGTATCTTTTTTTATGTTTCATGAATATAGGAAGGTATATTCTGTGTTAAAACAGTTTATACATTTGGTTTAGCTTCATTTAATGGTCTTCAGACATTTTTATAAAGTAACAAACAAATTTGACAAATCATGCATAAATGAAAATGAAGTAATCTTTTACTCATGTAACCCCATGACCTACTTTCTTCTGTGACCACACAAATATATTTTATTTCTTATAATGACTTTTCATTATCCTCATGTCAATTACATTGATCAGTTCTGGAAAAATGGATAATAATGAGCTACTGTACAGTACAGGAGTCACATCAAGTGTTTCCAGCTCATCCACACTTCATTTTGTTCTGCAATCCTGTGGTTGAGCTCCTCACAGTCTTCCTGCAGCTAGACAAATATGTTTTTTCTCGCTCGCTCGCATGTAGGTATGTGAGGAATTTTGTTTCTTTGTTCTCTCATATTTTGAATGCAAACTTAAGTAATACCTGAAACCAGTTCTCTTCCTCTCAGAGTTGAGCTGTAAATCTTTCTCTTCAACACTGTCCCATGTTTGCTGCATTGAATTCACACTGAACCTTTTTACAAGCCTGTTGAATGAACAGCTCTGACCAATGCTGAACAAGAAGCTATGTGTGCAACATTCCCTGTCAGGTCTCTCTCACATGGTTTCTCTAAAGCTTAACCTGTTAACTAGATTTGCTCTATTCTGTCTCTATTATATGTCTCTATTCTGCATTGGATTAAAGGTAGGGGTTAAATAAAAATTATTTTTACTTGGTACAATTTATCAAAGGGGAATTTGTGGGTTTCTGGACTGGTTCCCCAAATGAGTTGCAGAAAATCAGGAATCCGAAAGTCCAAAAATCAATATAATTACCTCATTTGTCAGTCACAGCCAGCTCATATTTAGCCAACACTTGTTTAGACTAATCATATGCATATTTATTTCTATAATTGGTGCTTCAAGCAACCTGGATTTGTTTACACACAGTATTAAGGTTGATGAAGGCCTATAACCTGAGAAGGGAAATGCCATCACATTATTTTATGAGGTGTGCTCTGTTAAGTCTCATCTGTCAGTCTGTGTTTCTTTCTGCTTTCACCCTTTTGTAGGTCTGACCTGATATTTTTAGTATGGAGGAAACTTCTAGAGAGGTGTGTATACAGTATGTATAGTATGAATAGGTAAAGTGGGACACTTTCTGGTAATTTGTCACTAGCATTGTATTAAAAGATGACAAATGGCTTAGCCCTTCACACAGTTAAATTTTGAATAGCTAAAGATTACTAGTACACTATAGAGGGAAAAGAAGGAATTATACAAAATCTGAGCATCCCAAGTTATCTGTATTCATCTGCATGTACATAAACACTTGCACACCTGAAATATAAAAATAAGAGTTAAAAATAAAAGGGGGTTAATTATATACAATGATCTTTACACAAATTAGATTTTTTTTCCCAAGAAGTACATTTTCCTCTAAGTGCAAAATTGGTCACACTTGTAACACAGCTAGTCTGAACCTGCTGATATGCTCGGGTTGTAAGTGTTTCCTTTTTACGTTGTTTAATATATATATATATATATATATATATATAAAATTAATCATTTTAATGTTTAATCTGTTAATTCAATGTCATCTGGTTATCATTTCATCAGACCCCCAGGTTAAGAACCATTGGAGAAGTGTATACTTTTATGATGAAGAGAATTGGTAAATTGAGAAAAGAAGCGGGCCGAGCACTGAACCCTGAAGCACCTCAGATTGGTTACATGATATGACTTAGACACCCTTCCCAGTAGCTGCTCATGAGGAAAAATGCAAGTGCAGGTAAGAGTGTTAGAGAGAATGAACAGGGACAGAAGAGATGGGAATGTTTTTCAGACCTTGTTTCTTCTGTCCTTATGTTTTAAACTTTGATATAATATTTCCACTTTATCTAAACCAAATTAATGTAGTTAAGAATTCCTACTCTGTAAATTGTAAATGAGTGTAAAGAAAATAATACTGTTGTTGCTTCCTACCCCACTGTTAATTTTATTTTAAGCATTTTTTATTCAAAATAGGTGATAAAATACACACAAGGAGATCTCCTATTCAAAAGTGCAAACAAATTGGAAATATTGAACCAAAACATAAAATGCCTAGATAGAATTGTGTCAAATATACACTGGCCTATTTTATGCAGTCTTTGTGAGCCAAGTACTTTGGAAAGTTGTTACAACCCTCCCCTTCTAAACAGTAATGATCATTCTAGTTTTGTTGTTTTGTAAAAACTTGTGAGGATGCTAGATATCTAATTTTATCTATCATGACACCCTGCTGATTCATTTCCCTTCCATTAACATGTCTACAAATCAAATTATAAGCCAGATGTGAAAATGTATTTTTGTCCCATAAATTCTGTATAATAATTTCTGTATAATAAATCCTGTATAATAATTTCGTACAGTCTTTCTACTTTTACCTCAGGAGAGTGGTGAAGAAAATGATATATTTTTAGGGTATGTTTTTGGCTGTGAGGTTAGCCTTAGTTAAATAATAGAGTTGGTCAGTGTATTCCAAAAATATTTAAATAAATTTATTATTTGAATATTGTTTATTGGGCCAGACGTGCCAATAGTTGAAGAAACATCAACAATTTGATGACGTTACCTTCACATATAGATGTTGTTCAATTAGTATTAGTGCTGCTAATACAGTCCCACCTCTCTTTTCAATGCATGCAAATAATATTCAACCGCATTCTGACAAAATGATGGAGCGATCTCATTTGCATGGATCTGGCTGCAGGCCAAAACATTATTTTCATATTGTTTGTGTGCAAAGGCTTACAGCATCTTTTGAAGATGCACTTAGAGATGGAGAACTACAGTACATGCAGGCACAATGCAGAATGTTAGCTGGTCAAATGCCTCCGATACAATTACTACAGAAAATCTTTTTCTCAAACATTTTCATATCTGTGAATGTATACTGCATATGTAAAATAAGTCCATTTTGTGCATTTAAGTGCCGTTCAAAATAATTTGGCCACTGGTGAAACATATATAACTATAGAATAATGAATTGTTTGCAATATATGTTGCTTGCTAAAAAGTTCTATTCTGTGCTATCCTGTTATCCTGTGGCGGAAACAAGCTTCCATAAAGTTACAGCATCTCCCAGTAGCGGGACCATGCTAAACAGTCAAACCTTCACCCCTTGGTATTTATAATGCAGCCATATTTTTGTCCAATCAAATGCTCTTTAAGATAAGAATGCCCTGCCCATGAATACCACCACCTACCTCTGACTTGCAGCAACAAGTAGCATCGACTGTGACTTAACTAATGGCTATTGATTATTTTATAATAAAAGGGGCTATGCCTTTGATATGTCCTTTTTATGTTTCAGCACAAAAAAGAAATCTGTGCTTGTCAAGACATTTCAGCATTAAAGATCTGTGATGTGCACAACAGGTATAAACACATGCGGATTAGCTGTGAAGTGATATCTGTGAAAACATGTGACTTCTGTACTTGGAATGTTTTTAGATATGAGTTCACGTACATTTTCACCCTTAACGCTGCTTGCAATATGTGCTTTAGGCGGTGTCTGTTGAAACAATGCAGGATTGTTCAGGCATGCACTTGAGAAATGACATCATATCCTGTAGCCCTCCCGTAGCCAAGTTTTACTTGGAAGGGAAACAAATTCATATGCAACAGCATTATAGAATTCAAGCTTTACAAACATTGGATCAATAGCGCTTACTGTCTAATAAATGTGAGCTTGAGGCTTGAGTTTGTGTACAGACTATAAATCAAAATAGCCTGATTAAGTTTTAAACAAACTGTTTTTGTTTGAGGAGCTGTCAACAATATATATTAGCACATCAGTGCAATAAAAAAATACAATTAAAATGTAATTTATATGGAACATTTTTAGCCTTAATCAAAATAGACTGTCACACAGTTATGCACACTTAAAATTGAGGTGAATTTGACAATGCGGTTTGAGAAATGTTCAAGCATTTTGTGGCAAAGCATTGGGTTTAAAGTTAGAAGTGAAGTGGTTCTCCTTCAGGAACTAATCGCACTTTGGTGGCTAAGATGAATCGCTTCCAGATAAACCACATCGAAGACCTTCTGGCGTAGAAATGATGTGATTTCATCTCCGTTGCCCATGGTGACGCTGGCATATACATAAAAGTCACACCCTTATTCTGAAACTCTGCAAACAAGGTTATAACAATAACACTGTGTATATGTTATTTTAGAGCATTACGCTTTCAGCAAAAACATAATGCTTATTCAGCACATATCCAGTAAGATATTTGAGCCTACTGGATTTTAAATGCAACTTCCAAAGAACATTTGTAATATCTTTTGATAAATTGCACAGTTGTAGTGTTTTAAAAATTGAGTTAGTTCAATCGAGTCATGTCTTCCACAGATCATTTGCTTTAAACTGAAAATTCTGTCATCATCTACCCGCCCACAAGTCACTGTGAACTTAAATAGCTTCTTCCTGCATAACATGAAGGGAAATTTTACATTGCATTACAAGGAACATGCATACTGATCAATTATTTAAAGTACGTGCAGACATGTTGTTATATACAGTATGTTCTTATATAAATATATAACATGCATAGTGATAAATTATGTATATAGCACTGCAATTAGTTGCTACCCATCACATATTTTTGTTCACATAGACTATGTTATTTTTTTTCTGACCCTGCTGTCTTTACAGAAGTTATCTGTTCCAGCCAAACAAGTTCAGTCTCATTTGACCCCATTATTTCATCTGCGCTTCGATTGCGCATACAAAGATAACAATTTTGTTATATACAAAATTAAATAAATCACTGGTTATCCAGATTTGACATAAGTAATGTTCATAAAAGTTGTATGGCCTTGTCTAAATAAGTTGTTGTTTTAATCAGTATTATTTGTGCATTAGAATTCCTACAATTCAGACCTACTGCAAGTAAATTGTTTACTATTAAATTAGTTCAGGAGTTAAATTAAGAGCATTAAATGAATTCAGTACTGATGATTTTAATAATATGATATGTATTCATACGGTATAGTGTCTGAAGAGCTGTGTTATTGCTGAGTGGAAGTTTTCCTGTGACCTCTGACTGACTGTGTTCAGCCAACACATATAGGCTATTCTCCAATTTATGTGTATTTGAGCTCCAGATCAAGGCTTTGTTATCAGGACCGTGTGTTGTTCAGTTAAAGATTGACTAGGATTAATTATTAACTTTGCATATACTCATATGGAAATCAATAATGTTATGGAATCAATCATGTCATGAAATCTGTCTGTCCTTAACAACTTCCACTCAGAAACTCACGTAGCCTAAGTTTATTGGTTTTTAAAAAGATGGACAAACGCTTATTTTGAGCATGACTGTACCAATTTTTTGTCTTGCGCGCAAACACAAACAGGTTTTGCCTATGTTATCAGGACCGTGTGTTGTTCAGTTAAAGATTGACTAGGATTAATTATTAACTTTGCATATACTCATATGGAAATCAATAATGTTATGGAATCAATCATGTCATGAAATCTGTCTGTCCTTAACAACTTCCACTCAGAAACTCACGTAGCCTAAGTTTATTGGTTTTTAAAAAGATGGACAAACGCTTATTTTGAGCATGACTGTACCATTTTTTTGTCTTGCGCGCAAACACAAACAGGTTTTGCCTATGTGTGTGTGTGTGTGTGTGTGTGTGTGTGTGCGTCGGTGTGTGTTGTCCTCTTCTTCAACTGGAGTTGAAAGTTAAAACGTCTGTCGCTCGTCATGACGGTCTTACATCGATGAAGGGATTTTACACAAGGAATTAAGGGGAAACGGCACTTTAGACTGGTAAGTTGAGTTTAAATCTATGTGAGAAAACTTTAACGTCATTATATTTCATAATTGTACTTTTTTGATGCTTAGCAGTAAGTTCCCGAAGCTTTGAGAGCTTCACGATACGCGACTATAAAATGTAACGGAGTCGCGTCGATCCTCGTGAGAAAGAAAACATGTTTGTGATGAAGTTAACAATCGATGATTTGTATTTAAATAAATATAAGTGGAAAAAATCTGACAAAGTTTAGCCCCTATACATGGTGGGCTCTCTGTTGTTGCGACACACCCCGGGGTTGTTGAAGCAGATGTGAGATCTTTTCAGATTAATTTTTAATGATTTGCTGATAAAGTACAGGATTCGTGCTATTTGGCTGACATTATAATAGAATAGATTTAATAGAAAGCCCAGAGATCTTTTCACTTGACGTGTTAACTAAGATTACTTTAATGTGGCTTTTAGACTTGAAATGGACGCCGTGTTCGTTTATTTTTTTCTTCTGTTTTAGTATCCATATTGTATTTAACCCTTTCAGACCTTAATTAGGTTGCAATGACACACAATTATGACTGTTTTATTTCTACCCTAAATGTATGATGACCATAAATAACCATAAATGATAATGATAAAAAATAAATAAATAAAAAATCAGCTTGTGACCAATTTAACAGTTATTTCTAAATATATAATAAAAAAAGGATGAACTGAAATCATAGTGTGATATTATGACTTGTGTAGTTTAGGGTATAAATGTAACATTAGATTTCTGGCTTTTTGTAACATTTATATATTGAGTTATTAACATCCATTCTTAGTGATTTGGATGTCACTGGATGACTATAAATAAATAACATTTAACTACTCAAAAAATGTTTATCATTGAAACAGACATTGGGTTAGGTCTTAAAAAATCTTCCTACACGTTTCCATTTATGTGAGCAGTATTTTTCTTTTATTTAAATTAGATTTTAAATATATCCATCATAATTATTTTGGTTTGTTTGCTTATATAAAAATGTGTGCATCTACAATAATCTAGGCACATGTTTGATTCTCATATGTTTAATGTACTTGGGGAGCAAACAGATGTTGCCCTCATGTGGAATTAATGTGTATTATCTTTTTTTTCTGTTGTTAATCTGTCTGCATTGGTGCAGGTGTAAATATGGCTCATCGTTCCCAGTGCTCCTCTGCCGGGGACAATCCCCTGGACCCCAACTACCTGACCCCTCATTACCGTGAGGAATACCGAATGGCGATTGACGCCCTGGTTGAAGCTGACTTGGAGGGCTACTATGGGTTTCTTCAGGAAGCAGATGTGGTTGATTTCTTATCCCGTTCAGAGACTGAGTATATCAAATGCATGGTGCAGGCTCCACATCACACTGCCCAACCAGAGAGGCGATACATGGCTGAAGATGTAGATGGCTCTTCTGACACTTACTGGCCGGTACATTCAGACCATGATGCTCCGAGCCTGGACCTAGGATGGCCGCAGCAATTCAGATTTGTTGGACCCACTGAGGTCACTACGTTGGTGAATCCGTCTGATCCCGAGATGCCCAGTATCAAGGAGCAAGTCCGCAGAATGATCAAGAATGCACAACAAGTGAGTTTTGCATGCTGCCCAAGTGCAGTAAGATATTATTAGTGCATGACAGAAGTCAGTAAATACAGACTGTCTTCCCTTATTGCTCAGTGATTTTAATCACTTTGGTACTGTTTTCACAAGTAAACAGTAAGAACTTTGTATGGCAGACTGGTCACACAAGTTTCACAGCTGGTCTTTCATTCGAAACGTGACATATTGACAGCTATTATGCACTCATTGGTGTTGTAGAATCTAATGAGAACTTTGGTTTAATCGGTAAACACAAATGAATTAACTTATTTCAATTTAGACATTATAACTTCCAGTTAATTCAATACAGGTTTCTTGTTTCAATTTGCCCAAAGGTGCTAAATGAAAAATGCTGATTTTATGCCTAATTGACACAAGAACTGTCATTTAATATCATAATAGTTGGTGTGATCAATGATGGCATGAAATGGCATGCAATTACATGCACTGTTGCCTATAGTAATGCCATTCACAACAGTATGCCTCTGTACTGTAATAATATCATGCAGACTTCCCATAGCAGACTTGTTTTGTTTTTTCTCCAAAATGTTCTTGCTAGACTGAATTCACAGTTGAACCAGTTTGCGTTTCAGATTGTGTTTTTTTCTTTCTTTTTTTTTCTTTGGCACTGTTTCTTGATTGAACTTTTGCCTAATGTAAAATAGACTGGGCCATCATTGTTGACAATCTGGTAAACTGAAATCTTAAGTAAACATAAAAGTAGACAGTTCTCCCTGCCCTTCACCTCTCTTCATCTGATATTGGCCTCTTTGTCATTTATGTATGTATGGTTAAAATGATAGGGGGAAAAAAAGCTGAAAAGAAAAAAAAAGAACTGAAACTTGTTATGATATCACTGCAATGCATAATGTTTTTTTTTCTTTGAGTAATATATATATATATATATATATAATTTCTTGTTCTAGGTTATCGCTGTGGTAATGGATATGTTTACAGATGTTGACATCTTTGCTGATATCCTTGGTGCAGCTACACGTGGTGTCGCTGTTTATGTTCTTCTTGATGAACTGAATGCTCACCATTTTGTTGCGATGGTGAACAACTGTAGGGTGAATCTGGATGAAATAAAAGTAGGTACTTTTCATAGGTGTTAATCACAAGTTGAGTAGTCCAAGAGTGTTTTGGAGCTATTTTCTAATGATTTATAGATTTACTACTTTATAGAATTTACTCAAAATCAGCCTATGAATTAATGGCCTTAGCATTGATTTTTTTTAAATTTATTTATTTATTTTTCCAATCATGAAACAGAAATATCATGAATATGATAGAAATATAATTTCCTATGATAGAAATAATAGGAAAGTACTGTTACATACTTATTTTGAGAATTTTGTATGAACAATATATGTGAGCGTTATTAAGACTTTACAATTTTTTACCATTAGGTGGTACACTTTAAAATACACTTAAAATGTGGTTGTTTTGAACTGGTGCAAATGCATTAATATTCTTTTTACTTGCAGTTCATGCGGGTAAGAACTGTGTCTGGTAGTAGCTACTACTGCCGAACAGGAAAGACCTTCAAAGGTCAGATGATGGATCGCTTTATACTGGTAGACTGCAGAGCTGTTTTAAGTGGCAACTATAGGTAGGTACATTTTATCTTTTAATGTTTTTTTGTAAACCATAAAAATATTTTGAATTTATAATGATTATATGTGAAATATATGTGGGTTTTCTTTAGCATATATTGTGTTCTGAGGTTGGTATGGTCATTTAATATGTGTTGGCTAATACATTTTCTCATTTTGTGTTGCAGCTTCATGTGGTCTTTTGAGAAGATACATCGCTGTCTTGCTCATCTCTTTCTGGGACAGCTTGTAACCACCTTTGATGAAGAGTTTCGGATTCTCTTTGCCCATTCAGAGCCACTGGTTGTTGAAAATGTTTTGGCAATTATGCCGCACTCTAGTGGAGAACCCGAAAGCTACTACAACACAGAAAAGACCCACATGTTTAACAGAGAATATCCAACTATGGGCATGGAATGGGCTGGGCGTACTACAGAAGATCATATGAAATTGGGTTACAAAATGTTACCCTTTAGGAGTGAATCCATCCACAGTGCAGCAGAAGCAAATCCCTCTGTTCAGAGGAATATGAACCTGCATGCTGCCCAGCAATATAGAGGGGACCATCAATTTATAGAGCATGGAAGGCAAATGAGAGGACCAAATGAAACGGTTGGCTTCAAAAGACATAGCAGTGGAAATATTCCTGATTATGAATACATGCCCCCTCAAAACCATCCAACAATAAGAGGAAAGCAGTACAAGGAGGGAGCAATTCCCCACGTTGGACACTTTGCACAGGAACCATGTATTCACAAGGGAGCTGGATTACAATCTGGTTATGACATGTATGGAAGATTTAGAGGCCAAGGCCAACACATTGATCAGTTTTCAGGGCCTGGCTACCCTCATGAGGGAGAAGAAGATGAACCACCTGGAGTTTATGACCATATTCAAAGATACTTGCAGTCTCACCCTGCTATGGAGGAAGGACATGGTCCAAGAAATGTATTACCACCTGTGCAGTCCAATCTCAAGAGACATAGCATGGGACAGTCTTATACATGTCAGACCTCCCCAACACAACCAAACCCGCCAGAACAGAAATTTTTCTTCAATGTAAGCCGCAAAGCACAGGATGTGAGTCAAAAGCAAGGCCTGCGGGACTGGAGGATCAGCTCATACCTTAGTGCATATGATGATGCAGGAGAGCTGGATTTAGCTGAACTTGAAGGATCCACTGCATGTGATGACATTCCATGTTTTACGCAGGAAGCTCCCTGTGGCCCCATACGTGCTGAAATTAGACTAGGAAATAGAGAGTTTAACAGGATACCTTCACCTAGGGAAAATCCCATGTTTGTCCAAATTCAGAATAATTCTATTGTGCCTGACAGTTCAGTTAATCATCCATCTGACTTATCACAAATAAATATCAAAACAACACCAGCATCAACTTCAGAGTCTTCTTGCACCACTGAGGGTGACAAAGTGGAGGAGACGCAGAATAGAGAACCTAAAGAGACTAGCCGGATAAGTGAAGAGTTCCTCAAGAGGAAACCCAGCCGACATGTCCAGAGGAGTTCCAGACTGAGACACTCACTGATATTCAGTTCAAATTTGGAGTTGCATGCATCAGAAGAGATGAAAGATGCTGGTGGAGAAAAAGATGGAGATGACGCTTCTAAACTTTCAGCTCGTGTGTCACAAATCTTGGATAAAAGGAGGACTGGTTCTCCATTTCAACCATTCCAGTGGAGCAGTTATGTAAAGTCAGCCACATTTGATAACTCCGCCTCAGAGTCTGCACAACCTGAGGATGAACTGAACAAAATGGGTGAAAATTCTGATGTAGATAAGGTTGAAAACTGCCAAAATCTTAGAAAGAATTCAATAAAGGGTGATCTGCAAGAAAAAGATCTGCCTCAAACAGTTCCTGAAACAAACAGCCAAAGGGATGAATGCCCATCTAATTTATTGCAAAAGTCATCTTCTTTCATAGATATGAATGACCCTGACTGTAGACTGAGGTATTTCAAAGAGTTAGCAGCAAAACGCAAACTTGAAGCAGCAAAGGCTTCTCAGAGCAATCCTATGAAAGCCACCCAAAAGTTTACTCTACCAGAGAAACCGTCAACTATTGACGCAGATAAAACAACAGGACATGTTTTCAAGATCCCAGAAACTCCACTCAAGTCAAAAAATACATTTTTCACAGTAACAGAGATCAAAGAAACCTATAAAGACACCAAATGTAAGGAATCGAGTAAAGACATCCTACACAGAGCTACTGATGCTGAAAAAATTAGATTTAAGAAAAAACTTGCAGAAGAGTCTGGCTCATCTTTAAAAATTTTCAAGGGAGACATTGATCAAGCTCTAAAAGAAGAGGCAAGAACAGTATCTACAGCTAAAAACCAGACACCCCCCGTTTTAAATTTTTTTTCACAAAAACCTCTCTGTGCCTCACAAAATCAAGTAGTTTCTGTTGCATTAGATACTACCTCAACAAAATCTGGCCTCAACCAATATCGTATTTCTAAAGAAACAGATCCCTCCCATGCCGTTCTGACTGAGAGTTGTCTGCCTATAAAGTTACCACAGACAAAGTGTGTGTCATCACTACGCACCACTCCAAATGAGGGAAGTCTATCTGCAAATGACTCACAAACTCTTGCACAGAGCTTACCCAATATTTTTGGCACATGCTCTGATACTGTGCATCTTGATTCTAATTCAACAGCAAACCTTGCAATTGTAGATACTTGTGTACCTTCAAAAAATGACCACAAAGATACAGTTCCCTCCCCAGCATTTTACCATACAACTGGAATTAGTTCCACCAAACACTCCACTGCAATAAAGGCAGACTTTTCTCAGCACCTCAATGAAACTGGGGCAGATTTTTCTAAACACTCCACCGCAGTAGGGGCTGAACCATCTACAGCAGAAAATGTGTATTTCCAACACCACTCTGCAACAGAGAAAAACTCTTCTCAACAGCATACCTTAATAGAATTGGACTCTTCCAAACCACCCACTACCACAGAAAGTGAACCCTCACGAAAATCTACTTCAACAGAGGCAGACTCTTCTCAACACACTCCTGCATCTAAAATAGACTGTTTTCAACAGCCTGCTGCAGTGAGGAAAGACTTTTCCCTGCACCCCACTGCTACAGAATGTGGAACTTCAAAAAACTTCCCTATTACAACAGAAACTGACTCTTTCCAACAGCCAACTGCAGCAAAAAGTGAATCGTCACATCACTCCACCACAATTAAAGCAGCCTCTTCTCAACAGCCTACTGAAACAGGAGATTACTCTTTTCAGCCCCCCACTAAATCTGGGACAGACTTTTGCCAACACTCCACTGCAGTAGAAAGTGAAAACTCTGAAAAATCCACTGCAGTGCGGACAGACCCTACTACAGCAAGAAATAAACCTTCCCAACAGTGCACTGACGTATCTTCAGACTTTTCCAAACATCCCCCTGCAGTGAAGGTAAATTCTTCCCAAAACCCCACTGCAGCAGAGATTAACTCTTCTGAGCAGTCTGCTGCATCAGTGATAGACTCTCCCCAACACCACATGGCAAAAGAAAGTAAATGTTCGCTAAAACCCACTGTATCGGGTACACAACCTTTCATACAGCTAAATGCATCTGCTGCAGCCACTTCACAACATCCCAGTGCAGTGGAGGCAGACTCCTCCCAACAGCCCACTGCAACAGCCACGGACTCTTCTCAACACCCCACTGCAACAGCCACAAATTCTTCTCAGCAACCCACTCAAATGGAGAAAGACCCTTCTCAAAAGTCCACTGCAGTGGAGACATACTATTCCCAGCATGCCGCTGCAGCAGTCACAGACTCTTCTCAGCACCCCACTACAACAGTCACAGATTCTCCTCAACAACCCATTGCAATGGAGGCAGACCCTTCTCAAAAGCTCACTGCATCAATGGTAGACGCAATTGAACAGCTAACTGCATCAGAGGCAGACACTCCCAAGTCCCACACTACAACAAAAAGTGACCTTTCCACAGAGACCGACTCTTCCCGGGAGCCCACTGCAGCGGTCACAGACTCTTCTCAGCAGCCCACTGCAAAAGAGACCGACTCTTCCCAGCAGCCCACTGCAACAGAGACCGACTCTTCCCGGGAGCCCACTGCAGCAGTCACAGACTCTTCTCAGCAGCCGACTGCAAAAGAGACCGACTCTTCCCAGCAGCCCACTGCAAAAGGGACCGACTCTTCCCAGCAGCCCACTGCAACAGAGACCAACTCTTCCCGAGAGCCCACTGCAGCAGTCACAGACTCTTCTCAGCAGCCCACTGCAACAGAGACCGACTCTTGCCGGGAGCCTACTGCAGCAGTCACAGACTCTTCTCAGCAGCCCACTACAACAGAGACCGACTCTTCCCAGCAGCCCACTGCAACAGAGACTGACTCTTCCCGGGAGCCCACTGCAGCAGTCACAGACTCTTCTCAGCAGCCAACTGCAAAAGAGACCGACTCTTCCCAGCAGCCCACTGCAACAGAGACCGAATCTTCCCGGGAGTCCACTGCAGCAGTCACAAACTCTTCCCAGCAGCCCACTGCAACAGAGACCGACTCTTCCCAGCTGCCCACTGCAACAGAGACCGACTCCTCCCAGCAGCCCACTGCAACAGAGACCGACTCTTCTCAGGAGCCCACTGCAGCGGTCACAGACTCTTCTCAGCAGCCCACTGCAAAAGAGACCGACTCTTCCCAGCAGCCCACTGCAAAAGGGACCGACTCTTCCCAGCAGCCCACTGCAACAGAGACCAACTCTTCCCGAGAGCCCACTGCAGCAGTCACAGACTCTTCTCAGCAGCCCACTGCAAAAGAGGCCGACTCTTCCCAGCAGCCCACTGCAACAGAGACCGACTCTTCCCGGGAGCCCACTGCAGCAGTCACAGACACTTCCCAGAAATCCACTTCAACAGTCACCGACTCTTCCCGGGAGCCCACTGCAACAGAGACCGACTCTTCTCGGGAGCCCACTGCAGCGGTCACAGACTCTTCTCAGCAGCCCACTGCAAAAGAGACCGACTCTTCCCAGCAGCCCACTGCAACAGAGACCGACTCTTCCCGGGAGCCCACTGCAGCAGTCACAGACTCTTCTCAGCAGCCCACTGCAAAAGAGACCGACTCTTCCCAGCAGCCCACTGCAACAGAGACCGACTCTTCCCGGGAGCCCACTGCAGCAGTCACAGACTCTTCTCAGCAGCCCACTGCAAAAGAGACCGACTCTTCCCAGCAGCCCACTGCAACAGAGACCGACCCTTCCCGGAAACCCACTGCAGCAGTCACAAACTCTGCAACAGAGATAGGTTTTTCCCAGAAGCCGACTGCAGCAGACAAAGACTGCTCCCAGAAGATCACTTCAACAGGCACAGTCTCTTCAGACACAGACTCTTCCCAGCAGCCAACTGCAACAGAGACAGATTCTTCCCCTGAGCCCACTGCAGCAGTCACAGACACTTCCCAGAAGTCCACTTCAACAGGCACAGACTCTTCCCAGCAGCCCACTGCAATAGAGACTGCCTTTTCCCAGGAGCCCACTGCAAAATACACAGACTCTTTCCAGCAGCCCGTTACAACAGAGGAAGACTCTTCCCGAGAGCCCACTGCAGCAGACACAGACTTCTCCCAGAAGTCCACTGCAACAGAGACAGATTCTTCCCCTGAGCCCACTGCAGCAGTCACAGACACTTCCCAGAAATCCACTTCAACAGTCACAGACTCTTCCCAGAAGACCACTGCAACAACCACAGACTCCTTCCAGCAGTCTTTTGCAACAGAGACAGATTCTTCCCAGCTGCCCGCTGCAAAAGAGACAGACTCTTCCCAGAAACACACTGTAACAGCCACAGACTCTTTCCAGCAGTCTGTTCCAACAGAGACTGACTCGCTCCAGCAGCTCAGTATAACAGAAAGTGAGTTTTCCCAAAATCCCTCCAAAATGTGGACAGACACTTCCAAACATCCTATTGAAACAGAAAATGAATCCCTTCAAGACATCACTGCAACAAAGTCTGACTGTGTGAATGAGAAAAAAGATGAGAACTTATCCGAAGCCTTTAGCAAACTAATACCCATTCCAGAGGCTAACAATACTCAAAAAGAAAATAGCATATCTCAAAATGCAGTCATCACAGACTCAAGTTCCCCAGCTAAACATTCCCAATCTGAAACTGTTACACCTTGTGATAGCCAAGTGGAACTAAACCAAACACAAGCATGGGCCAAACCATGTATAACTCCTACAGTTAAAGACACAGACAATGGTGCTTTAACTAGTCTTGATTCAGTGGAGGTGAGCTCAACTCAGTCTCAAGGTTCTCCAGAGCCTTGCCTGTCCTCGAATGAGATCAACTCAACTCAGGGAATAACACAATTACAATCTAGCTTTTCATCAAACCCTATGGAATCTAGCTGTCAAAATGACTCAAAGCCTGAGAAAACAGATGAGTGCCAGAAATCTGACACAGAGCAAACTCAGAATCATGACACTTCAGCTGTAGATGCAGGGCCCAAGATAGCTCACATAGAAGTTTCTACAGCAACAGACTCTAACGAGGTTGATAAATTTAAACAAACAACACCAGAGGTAGAAAACACTGTGACTAACTTTGCAGAGGTGTCAGAAAAATCACATTTGACTGTACACAGTAATTCAAGTAAGTCTTCTGTTGCAGAGAATGCAAAATCGATAAAGTCTGCCCATCAGACATCTACTGCAAATGTTATCTCTTGCAGCAACCTTAGAGATGACACTAAAGTTCTTTTAGAGCAAATTTCAGCAAAGAACCAAAGCAGATCTTCCCAGTCCAAGCAGACCCTTGCTGCACCCAATGAAGCCAAAAAGGGTGAGGTTAGTTCTGCAGATAAATTGTTTTCAAATAATTCAGGAAGGCCCTGGTCCTCCAAGGCTACACCAGAAGAGCGGGAGATGTTACTACAAAAGATGGAGCAAATGCGTAAAGAGAGGAAGGTCTACAGCCGTTTTGAGGTATGTTGTAGAATTTATTTCATATGAATTCATCATTTTTAGTAATGTTGTATGTGCTTGTATGCATGCACATTTTTTAAATTGCTCTGAAAATATTGATAGTCTGTTGCATAGATTCATTGTCCAAAAGCACAATATCCAAAAGACTGAAGTTAAATGTTTAAATGTAAATTTATATTTGCTATATTACTCAAGCATTTGTATTTGGTGTTTTCACAGACCTCGTGAATTAAACCATTGGAAGAGGGGCTCCAATGATGAACAATAAGAGGAAAGCGATTTTGCCTGATTTTTTTTACCTCATAACTGTGAACCTGCACAAACTTGGATTGAAGTGTCTAATAACTTCTGATTATACCAAAGAGTGCTGCCTATATTGAGAGAATAGAAATCCCTGCAGGGCTTAACAAGCTATGCAGATGATCTGTGTGACAAAACAGGAACTCAACCTTTACCGGCTGGAATAAGCTTTTGATAGGGCAAGTATTTCTCTGTGTGTGTGTATATATAGTGTAGCTGTGAAACACATTTCTGAATCTTTTGTAGTTATTGGGAGTTCTATATTCAGAAATTATGATCTGATATAAATACTGTAAATAGAGAGTTGTTTACATAACAAAAACAAGGAGATAATTAAAAATGGAACTGCCAGAGACAGAGCTTGTGAGCGATGTGGAGTGGGGGAGGAGTTGCGTGCTATTGCCTGGAGCAAGGAGCAGGTTTTCTGAAAGTCTCCAAGATTGTTCTGATACTGCTCCAACATGTTAACAGACTATTGTTTGTGTTTCAATACAGCATAAAACTTTTCTCCAAGTATTGTTTGTTTTTTTCATTTAATATATGTATATTGTGCCCAGATGTTTTTCAATGATAATAAAAACAAACACTGAAAGAACTTTATAGTGGATCAGTAATTGGGCACACTTTTTTCTATGTAGTGAACTTGAAGCAGTGAGTAACAGGAAAAGGAAAACATGAGACAAAGGGGAGCTGGAGCAAAATGATCACAGGATGCTTTGAGGAGGGAAAAGGGAAATTGTTCAGTCACATGATCTGGCCAGAGAATAGAAAAGGACTTTGTTTACTAGTCCATCAGTTGATTGTGTAAAGCAACAATATGCCAACGTAAAATACATTCTGTTGGTCTGTGTTGATGCACAATGGAAACTCCAAAAGCACATGTTTTTGAGTCCAGATAACATGTACATGCAGCACCTTTTGCTAAAAGGAGTTTCTCAATATATCAAATCGATAAAGTACACAAAAATGTGCAATATTGTGAATTTAGGATGAGATATAGATTTATTTACATTGTGAAATCTGTTTGTCAAAAATTGCCAGTGTATTAAGACTGCATCTGTTTATGATGGAGGTCCCCATAAGCTACGCGTGTAGAGAACCAAAAATTTCTGTTACATATTACCACCCGTTACAAAGGTTGTATGTTTGAATCATTTTTAGAGCAAAATGAGTAATACACCAATATAAAACTAAAATAAAACTAGAACGTAAGACATGTTTTTCAAATATTAAAATCTCAAATGTGTGTTATTTGCTTTTGTCGCAATCTAGGCTTTCAGAACAGTAATGAAACTAAATGCTCAATGGGAAGGAATTTATCAAAAAAAAAAAGTGTTTATTAATCTTCTGATGAAAGAATATTTTACACAATGTTTGTTTTTTGTTCAATCTGTAATCATTCCCCTTTGGCACCATTATGTGTGTTTTATATGGGAACAAATGGATAGTTGACTCAAAAATAAAAATTCTGTTATCTTTTACCTTCATGTCATTCCAAACTTATATGACTTTCTTTCTTCTCTGGAAAAGAAAACAGTTGAAACTTGATAAATGATGACAACTTCTATGTTCTTTTAAGTCAATAAATATTGCAGTGAATGTGGCTATAGACCATATTACAACATGAAAAATATTTTGGGGTGAGTATCACCTTTGCTTTCAAAACAGTGTTGCCAACTAATTTTCAGGGAAAGTTGCTGAAGGCAGGACAATTTGTTGCTAAAAGTTGCTAAATGACGTAGTGATGTCATTGTGCGATGACATCATGTAATCACAATGCAAATCAGATCACTCAAATCTCAGCAAAAAATACGATTATAAAAATGATTTGAAATGTTCATTTAGATTTGTTAGTAAAACAAAAATAAATATAATATTAAAATATAAATAATAAATATTTATTTTTAAATGCAACATTGAATTAGTGAACATTTACACGTTTTTGAACAATTACATTTTATGTATTTTCTTATTAAAGGGTTAGTTCACCCAACAATGAAAATTAGCCCACAAATTACTCACCCTCAAGTCATCCTAGGCGTATATGACTTTCTTCTTTCAGATGAATCCAGTCGGAGTTATATTAAAAATTGTCTTTGATTTTTCAAGCTGTTTAATGCCACTCAGCGGGTGTTGCATACATCAGTCCAAAAGAAGCGCAATGCTGAACTCATACGTCATCCGCGCGGAGCTGCGACTGTTGGCGCAAGCTACATTAAAGTGATTATTACATTTTGAATATGGATATTTTTCTTACAAAAACGCACCGATTCGCTACAGGAGGCCTTTGTTCACCCCCCGGAGCCGTGTGAGACACTTTTTTTATGGATGGGCGCTTTTTATTTAACTTCTTTTTGACTGATGCATGAAACACCCGCTGAGTGGCATTAAACAGCTTGAGAGACTGAACTCCGACTGGATTCGTCTGAAAGAAGAAAGTCATATACACCTAGGATGACTTGAGGGGGAGTAATTTGTGGGCTAATTTTCATTTTTGGGTGAACTAACCCTTTAAGTTTGTAGTTCTGCTGTTTTGGCTGATTTTTGCCTATGATCGACAGTCTATCCAGCTTCAATGGACAGCCTCTTCCCTCCATGGATGAATCATGCTATGGTTTGTTCTCTATAATTATAAGCTTTTAAAAATATGTCAATTAAATAATCTTCCTACGACCTTTTGATCCATTGACTGACTAATACCAGTGACTTTGTATGCTTGATTCATAGCACAATTTTGTTCTCCCAATCTTGTTTGGTGAGATCCTGCTGGAGCCACATATCTATCCTAAAACAAAGAATGGTTTAGCAGCTTTGGGATTTGTTAATCTTGCTTACTTAGGATGATGAGTTATGATTATGTGGGGAAGTGTGCTAGTTTTGAAACTATTTGCTTATGCTTTGGACACAACTAATATCTTTTTTTCTCTTTTAAGGTAGTTTGGGTGTATCCATCTTCTTCTTTCTTAACATGCTTGTGGTGGCGCTGCTGTACTTACTGGGACAAACTTTGAATAGTAATGTTTGGGGTGAGAAATATGCAGACTCATATTTCTGAGTTTTATTTTCATGATGTATTTTTATATATTGGAATATTTGTGAGGAATATTGATGCAGCTATGTCAAAACTTCACCAATACCAATATACCAATTAATATTTCCTTTTACTTTCACAGGGAAAGTACATCCAAAATTTACTAGAACATAATTTTACATGATTCCTGTGAATGTGTTCTAGTGAACTGGCCCTATGAATAGGCCTATCTGATATGAACCATTTCCAAGTTATCTGAATGGCGTCAATGCAGATGTCTGATGCTGCACATTTGTAATAAGTACACTTGCATTATCATAGTTTTGTGTGTGTGTGTGTGTATATATATATATATATATATATATATATATATATTTTTTTTTTTTTTAAATCTGTGACCACTTCTGCTAATGTAAATTTGAAACTATAATATGTATCAGATGTTATAGACATTTCTGGAAATTTGCAACTGATAATAAAACTAGTGTCCTCCAACATTTATTGAACAAGTTATTTAACAAAATCAAAAACTGCATAAGTGATAATAAATAGCTGTTTTATGAATTTGTATAAAGCTCAACATGACTTTGTTAAACTATTTATACATTATAGCTTTATATTGAAACATCTTAAACTGAATTGCTTCAGTTCCATTCAGGTCTCTAATTTAGAGAATTGTTCTTCATCATGGGAATCGGCGCTAGCAGGCCCGGATTGGCTAATCGGGAGCACCGGGAGGATTCCCGGTGGGCCGGTCTGTATTTTTGGCCGCGAGGGCCGGTGTTGTCATGCCACTGGGTTGAAATCTTTATACAGTCTATGGTTGAAATATGGATGCTGTCCCTAGACTGCCTGCACTCATAGCAGCCCCACTCTTTTTATTTATTATTTTCTCGCAGCCCATATTATTATTTTCACTAGACCATATCAATAACAAATTCTCAATTGATAATTAATCATTCTTTTTGCGCAAATCATTGTTTTATTTGTGAAGAAGCCGTATGCGGAAGGCTTTAAGACCAAGCGGAATCCTCCCGCTTCACAGCGAGCGGGTCTCGCGCTGACGGCAGTTCCCTTGACCGTCTGAGTTCTGATTTTGCCAAATCGGTTTGGGCCAATGCAAAAAATATGCATTTTCATTCATTCAAAGGCTATATGGTTGTAATGATATTTTAGTTCAAAACTTTAAGTGCCATTGTTAAAAATGCTTTATTGACTGACGTTTCATCAGTTGTTAGCTTTCAAATTTCATGCCATTTGTAATTTCACAGTATTTTCACCTCCTAAATTATATACACTTGTGATTTGTGAAGTCACAATTCTATATTGGTACAATTTACTTCATTGCTGATGACATTTTTTGTATGACATAAAAATTATTTTTAGAATAATTGTACACAAATTAAGCAAAACAATTGTGATTACAGCCTACATTATGGTACAGTACAAATATTTGGAGCGTCCCTTATTCTGTCCCTTATTTTCTTAAAGAATAAAAGATAAAGAATCACAATTGTCCCTTTTTTCTCCATTTCTGAAGTTAATTGGCAACCCTAATGATGACGTAATGATCTTACTCCCCTGACAGCGGCACCTTGCACCAAAAAAAAAGTGGGCCGGTCTAAGGCATGAAACTCCAGGGCTGAAAATGAGTCCCACTCCGGCCCTGGGTGCTAGTATCATATCATTTCTTCTCTGTCCATTTGAACGGAGTCTGTCAGAACAGATGATCCAGATGTGTGGGACATCATTTCAGGAAAAAGCGCTTCACAGTCTTTTAAAGGTTTGGGAGGACAACAATCTTTGCCATGTTACATGTTTCCTTGAATAACCAGTAACCGAAGTAAGAGAGAACCTTTATCAGGGTTAACGATCGGGAAGCGAGACTCATATAATCGTCTGAATGACTCTTCCCCTCTCAGGTTGAACTTCCTCTCAGATCTCTGTATTCTTTTATATGGTGCAGAGTGTTTGGATCTGCATCCACCAGCCCAACAGAGAGGAGTCTAATGATGAGGTGAAGTTCCTGATCATTCATTCTCCACTGCAGGAAAACAATCAGATGTCAACGTGTATCCTTCAGTCAGCGGTAAGAGAACGAGATATATTTTCACATATACAGCCATCTACCTTGTTTATGTAAAGCATATTTTTTTCTTGGAAGGCATTCTCAACTTTGGCATGTATCTGTGTCGGAGACAATACAGTCAATAAACACGTAAGACAACATTCAAACCGCTTTTGAGCAAAACAGCAGCATTAAAACACACAGTTTATCCACCTTAAAGGGATAGTTCACCCAAAAATGAAAATTCTGTCATCATTTACTCACCCTCATGTCGTTCCAAACTTGTATGAGTTGCATTCTTATGTTGAACATAAAAGAAGATATTTTGAAGATTGCTGGTAATCAAACAGTTGGTGGTTGCCATTGACTTCCAGTATTTTTTTTCCTACTATGGAAGTCAATGGCAACCACCAACTGTTTGATTACCAGCAATCTTCAAAATATCTTATTTTATGTTCAACATAAGAACGCAACTCATACAGGTTTGGAACGACATGAGGGTGAGTAAACGATGACAGAATTTCATTTTTGGGTGAACTATCCCTTTAAGATATGTGTCCCTATCTGTTCTATAATGATGAGTGTTCAAAAAGCTACTGAATTTACTACTTTAATGTAGTTCAATGTCTTGTTTCCAAGATGCTGAAGAAAGACTCTTCTTGAACTAGAGACAGTACAAAAACCAAACTAAAACATAACATCAGCATTATGTAAGTGTTAACTCCCTCTCCACCTGCTTGTGTCTTATTTTTCTCTTCTGACTATTCTGCACCGCCTGCTTCTCCCAACAATAGATGTAATTCCAAGATAATCTGAGCATTAAATCCAGATTAACCAATTATGAAAATATTTGTAAACACTATCTCTCACCTGACTCAGACCATATGACATGCACTGGATGATGCCAATTAGCCCCAAAACAATCTGTAGAAAGAAAAATGTTAATTTTCATTAAAAATTCAGAAAAAAAAAATGTTTGCAAGAAGATCCAAATTAAATAAACATGCATAAATGAAAGAGAAACAATACAAATGACACACACTATGACACACACTAGTCTGGAATAATTAAGATTAAAAAAAAAAAGTTTTTAAAAAGACGTCTCATGCTCCCCAAGGCTGCATTTATTTGATCAAAAATACTATAAAAAGAGTATATTGTGAAATATTGTTACAAATTAAAATAACTGTGTATAATGTTATATATATATATATATATATATATATATATAAATTTACATTTAAAAATGTATCTATGCATGTTTATATGTATATTAATATATTTATATACATATACAGACTGCTAGAGAAAACTCAAAACCTTAGCTACTGAAATGCAGCCTTTGTGACTGATAGATCTGGTGTCCCCTAAAATATTGCATGTATATTTAATGGATTTTTTTAGTTTAAATATATACCACACACCAGACACAAGCTTTAAAACATGGTTATAATATAAAAAGATGTTAACAGGTAAACTTACCCCCAGAATGTACAACATGAGTGTTTCTTTGTGTGTTCTTCTTGTGTGTGTTTGTCTCTGTGCAGTGCTGTGATTTATAAAAGAAGCTGAGAGAAAATCATGAACAGAACCAGATGTACAGGTTTAACAGCGTGTCAAACCCCAAAGCGGCAATGCCAGACAATCATGAGCTTTCCACACACAGTGACAGCTGGAAACTCACACTGACGCCCAATTCTGGACTACTGACGTTATTTTTAGAGTAACAATTAGACCCCAGTGTTTTTCTTTTCGTTATAAAGAGGGTTTCATCAGAGGTAATGGCACATGTGAAGTGTCATTTCTGTAGTCTTACATTCATGTGATCAAAAAGACTGAGTGGTGATGCACAACATTATATACTTCAAGCATCACAAATCATTCAACAAAGAACTCTCTCCTTATCAAGCCATTGTTTCATTACGTTACACAATTCTGTAGGTTCTTCAGATCAGGATACTAGTTTAAATCAGTTGTTTTTCGAAAGAACTTGAGAATAAAAAGTTCTTGACCTGACTTATACAAGTCTTCAAACACTTTTTGCTTTTGATTGGAACTTACAATTTTAGAATTGTAGTAAATCATCACAAAATGCAGTGCAAACAAACATATATTTTAATATTCTATTTTGATCACCTGACTGTAAATGCTATTTTTTTAAAATGCTTTAAAAAAAAAAATTCTAGATTATTGAAGTGATTATTTATCACTTTAGTGATCTAGATTATTATTTTTTTGTAGAAAAACTGGTTTTACCAGGGGTTTCCTCATGCCAATTGTTTTCCGAAGAGAAGTCAAATAGATAGATAATATATAAATAAATTCAGTGAACAGTTCTTGTTCAGAAAGAAAGAAAACAGTGCAATTTTTCATTACTGTGATCTTGGTAATGATACAGATGGACAGAATTTAGACCAATAAAACCAGTGTCTACCTCTGAACTGGAACAGTGGCTTAATGCTTTAACAACACACACACACACACACACACACACAAAGGAATGTTGTCATGACAACAGAGCATTTGGACTAAACCATTTAGAGCATGTTAAATTCATTTTCATTTTTAGAAAATTATGTGGAGCCTTTGGTGAATAAATGTAGAAAACCTTCGACATTAACATAAAGGAAGTGAAGGAAGAGTTAAAAGGCAAAAAAATGAGGATTTAATACAATAACAAATAGTGCACTGATGAATTGTTTTTCATATGCATCAATATAATTAATAATCTGAAAGTACAAATCTCCATCAGCTGTCACACTGTCAATCTGAAGCACCCATGGGTGCCATTTTAACACAACACTTAACATTTAAATATGTAATGTGGACAGCATGTAGTTCAGTATTGGATAGGCCTATTGTATATTTTTGGCATCAAGCCTTCATGGTTCTCAGTGCTTCTTGTTGTTCAATATATAGCCCATTCGTCTTTAAAATAGACTTTAAAATAATAAATTATTGAGATTAGTCAGCAGTCATCACCCAACAGGTGAACATTTCACCAGCTGACGTTTTTAAGGCTTCCAAAATGAGATGTTGACAGGATTGTTGCAAGTCTATAATCGTTATACATCGGTCTCCACCAGAGGGAGGCAAACACCATCAACCACCAGACTGCGGTAGACACTAGTATGTAGAAACCATAGACTGTTAAAAACTATAGAAAATTAAGACGCTCGATATCCAATGATGACATAAAATGTAGGGAATATCCAATGAGTTAATGTCTGTGTTTTATGTTTAATCATAAAGAGTGGATAGAAAATAGAATATTTAGCCTATATTTATTGCAATATAATTGATAAGAAATGTAGCATTAAGAAATGTTGATTTATTATGAAATGAATTGGCATATACATTTCCACGTTCATCAAAGTAAAGAAATTTTTTATTTATATTTCTTATGGGAAAAAAGCACAGACACATATAATTCTTCAAATAAAAAATACATTAACAAAGGTCTCATTTCTTAAGCAATAAATAAATAACACGCACATAGGCTACATAAATAATCGTATATATATATTTACATATACTTACATACATAAATAACCTTACAGTTTTTCCTAATTTATGTACGTCCATTTGTCATATGAGTGATCCTAAAAGTTTTCTCATTAGATTCCTTTTCTCAAGTCGATGCTTGTCTTGGTGCAAGTGAAATTTTCCACGAAGTGGGCACACTAGCATCAGTTATTATGTGTAAATTAGAGTTACAGATTATCGATTGAAATTATTTTATTAAATGTCTCAAATACGAATTTGCAATAATAACAGATACAAAATAAATGTTTCCCACTCAACATTATAAAAAATATTTCTACTGAAAAGCAGATTAATAATCGCGTTTCCGGAGCATATTTTTCTTGTCCTTTGTGCTTCCTTTTCAAAAGCGCGTTGTGATTGGTCAGTTGAAGCCCATGTAACCAATCACAGCGCGCCTGCCATGGAGGAAGGAATAAATGCAAGATGGCTCCTCATATAAAACCAGCCGCCTGGCTTCTCTTTTGTGATCAACAAAATTATTTCCCCACGTTTATTCGATTAAAATACCGTTTTCGGGGAAGTGCCGAGGGCTAAATCAATCTGCACGCTGGCGTAGGTCTTAGTCGGCGTCTTCTGGCGCTGTGGGAAATATTTAATAAGCGAGCAGTCCGATTTTGAGGCAGTGCGCGAGAGATCGGGCCTGTCCGCACACACGCGACGGTCAGCAGCAGCGCGAGCGCGAGCCCGAGCCCGAGCCCGAACCTGAACCCGAACCCCGCGCCCGGATCCAAAACCGGACACCCGAGCAGCTCGTATGGCTGTTTCAAGGTGAGTCTGTGGATAATGGTTGATTTGCAGGAGGCACACGTGTCTCCACAGTTGAATTTTCTAATTCTTAATACTTTTATGATGTGTACATTATCGCTCAAATCTCTATAACGCTCGGTGTTTTAAAGTAAGCATACGTAATTCCTCACAACCGAAGGCTGCAGAAGCAATATAACCTCTAACAAATTAACATGTCAGTATTTGACCTGTCAAACTGTGCTATTAAATGCAGTATATCGTGTGTTAGTAGTGGTTTGCGTGATATTGCTTGTGCGTTATGAATCCAACAATTTGTGGTCCGCCACAATGATTCTGCTTTATCCTGGTAAATCTCCAGTTAATGTGTAAAGCCACGGGTGATTAGTGGACTAACCCCACGCAGTGTCACCCGGGTTGGGCACTGTCAGTGAGGTAAAGACATCGTTTTAACATCCGGACTGACTGAAGGCAACACTCATTTCTCCTAATCCATCTCTTCAGTTGATGCAGTAGATTAATGTGGCGTTATATAACGCGTATGACAGGATGGTGTGAGGGAAGCCGCTATGATATGTCTATTTTTACCCGATACGGTTATTTTTTAATAATTAAAGTTTATGCAAAAAAAGAAATGAAAATGATGCCCTCATGGAAACCATCTGTTCTTCATAGGTCGGGTCGCCCCCTCATGGGCGAAGCCACGTTGATCACGTGACCAGCTTTTAGTTATAATAAATGGTTCGTAAACAAATGTAATGCATCTAGCCCATTAGAGATATGTGTCCAATACCACTGGTGCTATTAGAAGGAATAAAACCCAGCTAAATGTAAAACTTTATTTTGCATAGAGAAAACTTACTAATCATAATGAAACTCTACTTTTCATGAGATTTTGGGAAGCGAATTTCACTACAGACCAAAATTTGTTTGGTGAACTCTGACCAGGGAAACTGATCAAATTCAAGTCGGTTTTATTTGTGTAGTGCTTTTCATAATACACAAGCTAATGTTTGTACTATCTTAATAGTATCCTGCTTTATATTAGCATTTAGCAGATATAGAGATGTATATATTTGTATCTTAATATTAATGTAATACTGTAGTAATGCGGGTAAAGTTGGGGTACTGTATATCCAACTTTACATGTGTTGCTTGGCGATAGTATAGTTTACATTTTGTGACAAACAATTAGGCAGTTAATTAGCACATCGCTTTGTGATTGAACTGTATGGGAAAGCTTCAAATTTGCTGAAAAGTGGAGTTTATTTATTAGTATTTGGAGAATTTATTAGTATTTGTCAGGTGTTGAATTTATGTTTTTGAGAGAGACTGTCGTATCATGACCCTTGCAGTGTGTGAAGAAATTTTAAAGTGTAGTGTGACCGTGGCTTAAGTGATGAATTTATAACATTTTAGAATTGTACTGCCAGTCAGATCTAAATTGTGTTAAGTTTATATGTATATTAATATATTTATATACATATACAGACTGCTAGAGAAAACTCAAAACCTTAGCTACTGAAATGCAGCCTTTGT
The DNA here is from genome assembly GCF_001515625.1 of Sinocyclocheilus rhinocerous. Taxonomy (NCBI): domain Eukaryota; kingdom Metazoa; phylum Chordata; class Actinopteri; order Cypriniformes; family Cyprinidae; genus Sinocyclocheilus; species Sinocyclocheilus rhinocerous. The sequence continues at coordinate 22,601 of NW_015670605.1, read as the reverse complement.
GACTGATAGATCTGGTGTCCCCTAAAATATTGCATGTATATTTAATGGATTTTTTTAGTTTAAATATATACCACACACCAGACACAAGCTTTAAAACATGGTTATAATATAAAAAGATGTTAACAGGTAAACTTACCCCCAGAATGTACAACATGAGTGTTTCTTTGTGTGTTCTTCTTGTGTGTGTTTGTCTCTGTGCAGTGCTGTGATTTATAAGAAGCTGAGAGAAAATCATGAACAGAACCAGATGTACAGGTTTAACAGCGTGTCAAACCCCAAAGCGGCAATGCCAGACAATCATGAGCTTTCCACACACAGTGACAGCTGGAAACTCACACTGACGCCCAATTCTGGACTACTGACGTTATTTTTAGAGTAACAATTAGACCCCAGTGTTTTTCTTTTCGTTATAAAGAGGGTTTCATCAGAGGTAATGGCACATGTGAAGTGTCATTTCTGTAGTCTTACATTCATGTGATCAAAAAGACTGAGTGGTGATGCACAACATTATATACTTCAAGCATCACAAATCATTCAACAAAGAACTCTCTCCTTATCAAGCCATTGTTTCATTACGTTACACAATTCTGTAGGTTCTTCAGATCAGGATACTAGTTTAAATCAGTTGTTTTTCGAAAGAACTTGAGAATAAAAAGTTCTTGACCTGACTTATACAAGTCTTCAAACACTTTTTGCTTTTGATTGGAACTTACAATTTTAGAATTGTAGTAAATCATCACAAAATGCAGTGCAAACAAACATAATATATTTTAATATTCTATTTTGATCACCTGACTGTAAATGCTATTTTTTTTAAATGCTTTAAAAAAAAAAATTCTAGATTATTGAAGTGATTATTTATCACTTTAGTGATCTAGATTATTATTTTTTTGTAGAAAAACTGGTTTTACCAGGGGTTTCCTCATGCCAATTGTTTTCCGAAGAGAAGTCAAATAGATAGATAATATATAAATAAATTCAGTGAACAGTTCTTGTTCAGAAAGAAAGAAAACAGTGCAATTTTTCATTACTGTGATCTTGGTAATGATACAGATGGACAGAATTTAGACCAATAAAACCAGTGTCTACCTCTGAACTGGAACAGTGGCTTAATGCTTTAACAACACACACACACACACACACACACACAAAGGAATGTTGTCATGACAACAGAGCATTTGGACTAAACCATTTAGAGCATGTTAAATTCATTTTCATTTTTAGAAAATTATGTGGAGCCTTTGGTGAATAAATGTAGAAAACCTTCGACATTAACATAAAGGAAGTGAAGGAAGAGTTAAAAGGCAAAAAAATGAGGATTTAATACAATAACAAATAGTGCACTGATGAATTGTTTTTCATATGCATCAATATAATTAATAATCTGAAAGTACAAATCTCCATCAGCTGTCACACTGTCAATCTGAAGCACCCATGGGTGCCATTTTAACACAACACTTAACATTTAAATATGTAATGTGGACAGCATGTAGTTCAGTATTGGATAGGCCTATTGTATATTTTTGGCATCAAGCCTTCATGGTTCTCAGTGCTTCTTGTTGTTCAATATATAGCCCATTCGTCTTTAAAATAGACTTTAAAATAATAAATTATTGAGATTAGTCAGCAGTCATCACCCAACAGGTGAACATTTCACCAGCTGACGTTTTTAAGGCTTCCAAAATGAGATGTTGACAGGATTGTTGCAAGTCTATAATCGTTATACATCGGTCTCCACCAGAGGGAGGCAAACACCATCAACCACCAGACTGCGGTAGACACTAGTATGTAGAAACCATAGACTGTTAAAAACTATAGAAAATTAAGACGCTCGATATCCAATGATGACATAAAATGTAGGGAATATCCAATGAGTTAATGTCTGTGTTTTATGTTTAATCATAAAGAGTGGATAGAAAATAGAATATTTAGCCTATATTTATTGCAATATAATTGATAAGAAATGTAGCATTAAGAAATGTTGATTTATTATGAAATGAATTGGCATATACATTTCCACGTTCATCAAAGTAAAGAAATTTTTTATTTATATTTCTTATGGGAAAAAAGCACAGACACATATAATTCTTCAAATAAAAAATACATTAACAAAGGTCTCATTTCTTAAGCAATAAATAAATAACACGCACATAGGCTACATAAATAATCGTATATATATATTTACATATACTTACATACATAAATAACCTTACAGTTTTTCCTAATTTATGTACGTCCATTTGTCATATGAGTGATCCTAAAAGTTTTCTCATTAGATTCCTTTTCTCAAGTCGATGCTTGTCTTGGTGCAAGTGAAATTTTCCACGAAGTGGGCACACTAGCATCAGTTATTATGTGTAAATTAGAGTTACAGATTATCGATTGAAATTATTTTATTAAATGTCTCAAATACGAATTTGCAATAATAACAGATACAAAATAAATGTTTCCCACTCAACATTATAAAAAATATTTCTACTGAAAAGCAGATTAATAATCGCGTTTCCGGAGCATATTTTTCTTGTCCTTTGTGCTTCCTTTTCAAAAGCGCGTTGTGATTGGTCAGTTGAAGCCCATGTAACCAATCACAGCGCGCCTGCCATGGAGGAAGGAATAAATGCAAGATGGCTCCTCATATAAAACCAGCCGCCTGGCTTCTCTTTTGTGATCAACAAAATTATTTCCCCACGTTTATTCGATTAAAATACCGTTTTCGGGGAAGTGCCGAGGGCTAAATCAATCTGCACGCTGGCGTAGGTCTTAGTCGGCGTCTTCTGGCGCTGTGGGAAATATTTAATAAGCGAGCAGTCCGATTTTGAGGCAGTGCGCGAGAGATCGGGCCTGTCCGCACACACGCGACGGTCAGCAGCAGAAACTTACCCCCAGAATGTACAACATGAGTGTTTCTTTGTGTGTTCTTCTTGTGTGTGTTTGTCTCTGTGCAGTGCTGTGATTTATAAGAAGCTGAGAGAAAATCATGAACAGAACCAGATGTACAGGTTTAACAGCGTGTCAAACCCCAAAGCGGCAATGCCAGACAATCATGAGCTTTCCACACACAGTGACAGCTGGAAACTCACACTGACGCCCAATTCTGGACTACTGACGTTATTTTTAGAGTAACAATTAGACCCCAGTGTTTTTCTTTTCGTTATAAAGAGGGTTTCATCAGAGGTAATGGCACATGTGAAGTGTCATTTCTGTAGTCTTACATTCATGTGATCAAAAAGACTGAGTGGTGATGCACAACATTATATACTTCAAGCATCACAAATCATTCAACAAAGAACTCTCTCCTTATCAAGCCATTGTTTCATTACGTTACACAATTCTGTAGGTTCTTCAGATCAGGATACTAGTTTAAATCAGTTGTTTTTCGAAAGAACTTGAGAATAAAAAGTTCTTGACCTGACTTATACAAGTCTTCAAACACTTTTTGCTTTTGATTGGAACTTACAATTTTAGAATTGTAGTAAATCATCACAAAATGCAGTGCAAACAAACATATATTTTAATATTCTATTTTGATCACCTGACTGTAAATGCTATTTTTTTAAAATGCTTTAAAAAAAAAAATTCTAGATTATTGAAGTGATTATTTATCACTTTAGTGATCTAGATTATTATTTTTTTGTAGAAAAACTGGTTTTACCAGGGGTTTCCTCATGCCAATTGTTTTCCGAAGAGAAGTCAAATAGATAGATAATATATAAATAAATTCAGTGAACAGTTCTTGTTCAGAAAGAAAGAAAACAGTGCAATTTTTCATTACTGTGATCTTGGTAATGATACAGATGGACAGAATTTAGACCAATAAAACCAGTGTCTACCTCTGAACTGGAACAGTGGCTTAATGCTTTAACAACACACACACACACACACACACACACAAAGGAATGTTGTCATGACAACAGAGCATTTGGACTAAACCATTTAGAGCATGTTAAATTCATTTTCATTTTTAGAAAATTATGTGGAGCCTTTGGTGAATAAATGTAGAAAACCTTCGACATTAACATAAAGGAAGTGAAGGAAGAGTTAAAAGGTAAAAAAATGAGGATTTAATACAATAACAAATAGTGCACTGATGAATTGTTTTTCATATGCATCAATATAATTAATAATCTGAAAGTACAAATCTCCATCAGCTGTCACACTGTCAATCTGAAGCACCCATGGGTGCCATTTTAACACAACACTTAACATTTAAATATGTAATGTGGACAGCATGTAGTTCAGTATTGGATAGGCCTATTGTATATTTTTGGCATCAAGCCTTCATGGTTCTCAGTGCTTCTTGTTGTTCAATATATAGCCCATTCGTCTTTAAAATAGACTTTAAAATAATAAATTATTGAGATTAGTCAGCAGTCATCACCCAACAGGTGAACATTTCACCAGCTGACGTTTTTAAGGCTTCCAAAATGAGATGTTGACAGGATTGTTGCAAGTCTATAATCGTTATACATCGGTCTCCACCAGAGGGAGGCAAACACCATCAACCACCAGACTGCGGTAGACACTAGTATGTAGAAACCATAGACTGTTAAAAACTATAGAAAATTAAGACGCTCGATATCCAATGATGACATAAAATGTAGGGAATATCCAATGAGTTAATGTCTGTGTTTTATGTTTAATCATAAAGAGTGGATAGAAAATAGAATATTTAGCCTATATTTATTGCAATATAATTGATAAGAAATGTAGCATTAAGAAATGTTGATTTATTATGAAATGAATTGGCATATACATTTCCACGTTCATCAAAGTAAAGAAATTTTTTATTTATATTTCTTATGGGAAAAAAGCACAGACACATATAATTCTTCAAATAAAAAATACATTAACAAAGGTCTCATTTCTTAAGCAATAAATAAATAACACGCACATAGGCTACATAAATAATCGTATATATATATTTACATATACTTACATACATAAATAACCTTACAGTTTTTCCTAATTTATGTACGTCCATTTGTCATATGAGTGATCCTAAAAGTTTTCTCATTAGATTCCTTTTCTCAAGTCGATGCTTGTCTTGGTGCAAGTGAAATTTTCCACGAAGTGGGCACACTAGCATCAGTTATTATGTGTAAATTAGAGTTACAGATTATCGATTGAAATTATTTTATTAAATGTCTCAAATACGAATTTGCAATAATAACAGATACAAAATAAATGTTTCCCACTCAACATTATAAAAAATATTTCTACTGAAAAGCAGATTAATAATCGCGTTTCCGGAGCATATTTTTCTTGTCCTTTGTGCTTCCTTTTCAAAAGCGCGTTGTGATTGGTCAGTTGAAGCCCATGTAACCAATCACAGCGCGCCTGCCATGGAGGAAGGAATAAATGCAAGATGGCTCCTCATATAAAACCAGCCGCCTGGCTTCTCTTTTGTGATCAACAAAATTATTTCCCCACGTTTATTCGATTAAAATACCGTTTTCGGGGAAGTGCCGAGGGCTAAATCAATCTGCACGCTGGCGTAGGTCTTAGTCGGCGTCTTCTGGCGCTGTGGGAAATATTTAATAAGCGAGCAGTCCGATTTTGAGGCAGTGCGCGAGAGATCGGGCCTGTCCGCACACACGCGACGGTCAGCAGCAGCGCGAGCGCGAGCCCGAGCCCGAGCCCGAACCTGAACCCGAACCCCGCGCCCGGATCCAAAACCGGACACCCGAGCAGCTCGTATGGCTGTTTCAAGGTGAGTCTGTGGATAATGGTTGATTTGCAGGAGGCACACGTGTCTCCACAGTTGAATTTTCTAATTCTTAATACTTTTATGATGTGTACATTATCGCTCAAATCTCTATAACGCTCGGTGTTTTAAAGTAAGCATACGTAATTCCTCACAACCGAAGGCTGCAGAAGCAATATAACCTCTAACAAATTAACATGTCAGTATTTGACCTGTCAAACTGTGCTATTAAATGCAGTATATCGTGTGTTAGTAGTGGTTTGCGTGATATTGCTTGTGCGTTATGAATCCAACAATTTGTGGTCCGCCACAATGATTCTGCTTTATCCTGGTAAATCTCCAGTTAATGTGTAAAGCCACGGGTGATTAGTGGACTAACCCCACGCAGTGTCACCCGGGTTGGGCACTGTCAGTGAGGTAAAGACATCGTTTTAACATCCGGACTGACTGAAGGCAACACTCATTTCTCCTAATCCATCTCTTCAGTTGATGCAGTAGATTAATGTGGCGTTATATAACGCGTCTGACAGGATGGTGTGAGGGAAGCCGCTATGATATGTCTATTTTTACCCGATACGGTTATTTTTTAATAATTAAAGTTTATGCAAAAAAAGAAATGAAAATGATGCCCTCATGGAAACCATCTGTTCTTCATAGGTCGGGTCGCCCCCTCATGGGCGAAGCCACGTTGATCACGTGACCAGCTTTTAGTTATAATAAATGGTTCGTAAACAAATGTAATGCATCTAGCCCATTAGAGATATGTGTCCAATACCACTGGTGCTATTAGAAGGAATAAAACCCAGCTAAATGTAAAACTTTATTTTGCATAGAGAAAACTTACTAATCATAATGAAACTCTACTTTTCATGAGATTTTGGGAAGCGAATTTCACTACAGACCAAAATTTGTTTGGTGAACTCTGACCAGGGAAACTGATCAAATTCAAGTCGGTTTTATTTGTGTAGTGCTTTTCATAATACACAAGCTAATGTTTGTACTATCTTAATAGTATCCTGCTTTATATTAGCATTTAGCAGATATAGAGATGTATATATTTGTATCTTAATATTAATGTAATACTGTAGTAATGCGGGTAAAGTTGGGGTACTGTATATCCAACTTTACATGTGTTGCTTGGCGATAGTATAGTTTACATTTTGTGACAAACAATTAGGCAGTTAATTAGCACATCGCTTTGTGATTGAACTGTATGGGAAAGCTTCAAATTTGCTGAAAAGTGGAGTTTATTTATTAGTATTTGGAGAATTTATTAGTATTTGTCAGGTGTTGAATTTATGTTTTTGAGAGAGACTGTCGTATCATGACCCTTGCAGTGTGTGAAGAAATTTTAAAGTGTAGTGTGACCGTGGCTTAAGTGATGAATTTATAACATTTTAGAATTGTACTGCCAGTCAGATCTAAATTGTGTTAATTAAAACACCCTGTCTCACTGTCTGCAGGTTGGAACGTCTGTTTATCTTACTGGATACAGGTACGACTCCTGTTACCCGTAAAGCAGCTGCTCAGCAGTTGGGAGATGTTGTTAAGCTTCACCCACACGAGCTTAATAACCTGCTGTCAAAGGTGAGTGTTTAGGCTTGGTTCAGACTCACACAATATCAGATTTTTTTTTTTCTTTTTGACAAATCAGACACACTTGATAGTTTGTAGTTTGAACAGCAAAAAACACATTAAACTCATAAAAATTGTTGTGATAGTCAAAAGAACAATATGTCTGTATTTTTTGTACTAGTAGCACTTGTTTGTATTTGTACAGGAAGAACGAGTTTCCTAGCGTTTCAGAATTCATGCTTGCCGTCTGTTGTTCACTGTGCTCTCATATGTAATGAGAAAACACTTATGATTTAAATTTTAAAAAACACACACATGAAGTTTGATGTTTTCAAACAAAATCCAACTCTCTCTTACTATTTATTAGGGGTGTGCACAAATAGTCAAATATTCAAACTGTAATTATTATTCGAAAAGTAAAAACACTATTCGAATTTTACTACTTGTTACTTTGCTGGCCATAAATGCAGGGAATCCATGATAAATCCTAAGCACGCAAAAGTCAGTTGTAATTAGGCCTGTCGCAATAATCAATATATCGACTTGTCGCACAATATATGTACATGACCTCAATCATTTTTGGTGACGCAATATATTGCCCATTATATTTACATAAAAATTAATGTCACCCTGGATAAAGTCTTGTTTTAAAAGATGAAGGAGAATGTGATTCCTCCCTATAAAACGGTTTTCAATCAAAACATACTTATCCTGCACAAAATTACTATAAAATGTAAAATTATGTCATTTATATGTACAATTTATATGCATACCTATACATTATAAATATAATAGATAACAAATATATAAAAGTTATATATCAAAATCTTTTATGTGAAATATCTTATTCAGGTCAGTACTAAAGAAAAAATAACATGCATTTTACTGCAAGGTGTATGTAAACTTTTGACCACGACTGTATGTATATATATATATAATTATTATTATTACTTTTTTTTTACATTTTCAACTAAAAGAATACCATGAGATATAACGTAACGTTGTTGTAGAACATTGTTGTGTGTAATGCCTAATCATAAGTAGGGATGCACCGATCTTTTTCCAGCCAGTACTCGCCCGATACCGATACTTTAATTTTAGGTACTTGCCGATACCAAGTACCGATACCAATATTTTTATTGCATTTGTAAATT
>NW_015670605.1:13330-14082 GCF_001515625.1 Sinocyclocheilus rhinocerous | reverse complement strand
AAAACCATTAAATTTAACTTTCTCATGCATGTCAACACATTGTTACAACACTAATTTTATGTTTTAAAACAAATTATAAGTAAACTGTTTGTGTTTCTTGAAAATTATTGCTTCAATTAATTTTTTGCCAGATAGAACCTTATAATTCCAAGCGAAAAGTGTTATTTTAGAATTATAAGGTTCTATCTGCATTTGACCCATTCCAGAAATCCCCATTTACAAATTTGAGAGGATTTTGATATTGTACATTTAGGGTCCCTGTCATTTTCATGTTTTAAAGAAACTTGTTCCCCATATAATTGTTGCTATATGGAATGCAATAACTTTGAAGCTAAATATCTCAAAACTGCTGAGAACGCAGATAGAACCTTATAATTCCAAGGTGACGAAATATGAAGGAAGGAATTTTATTTAACTATTTACAGGGTATCTGCAGAATTTTTAAAAATAAATTTAAGGCGATTTATGACCCATTTTAAGAGCTGCACAAGTAAAATGAACACAGTATGAGTGGGGTTGGACAATGTCTATGGTAACATAAGGTATTGAGCCATAAAATTACATGATTTACAGTTCAGATACAGGTTTTCACAACTAAAATCTTATACAACAGCATTTCAGCCTTTAGACCATTTTTATGAAAAGGGATAAATCAAGCATATAAATTATGTCAATTTAAAACGTATAAATATTACTGTTATAATTGTTTAGATTTTTAGAAGGCACATTAACTTCTTTCTCATTTACAACTC
>NW_015670605.1:9964-12692 GCF_001515625.1 Sinocyclocheilus rhinocerous | reverse complement strand
TATGACCCATTTTAAGAGCTGCACAAATAAAATGAACACAGTATGAATGGGGTTGGACAATGTCTGCGGTAACATACAGTACTGAGCTATAAAATTACATGATTTACAGTTCAGATACAGGTTTTCACAAAAAACAAAAATCTTATACAACAGCATTTCAGCCTTTAGACTATTTTTATGCAAAGGGATAAATCAAGCATATAAATTGTCAATTTAAAACGGATAAATATTACTGTCTTAATTGTTTAGATTTTTAGAAGGCACATTAACTTCTTTCTCATTTACAACTCTGTGTTTGCTGCGTAAAAACATGAGTTGATATTTGCATTGATCTGACCATAAACAACAAGAACCGCTTCCGCACCGCTTTTTGACTTGAAACATGTAGCGCTCATATTTATTCAATGACGTCATTGCCTTTTGAAGTTTAATCCAGCCGTATCGCGACTCTTGTCTTTCCGCCCCCAACTGTAAGACCTCTTGAAATTATAATTAAGACATTTCTTATACCATTTAAAGTATTTAAAACTTTGTATGGCCTCAAGTATGATACAACTCACTTAAGGAGTTTTTAAGGACCCGCGGGAGATCTGCATTTAAGATAGCCCGTCGGGCAGAGTGGTGATACATTTTTGTAGCCCGACTGGAAAACAAGATAGCCCCGGGACGTCGGGCTAGCGATTTTGCGAGCCCTTGGAAGTGTGTTTTGTCATCTCCATCTGTCCATGCACACGTTGATTTTTCCAATTCATAAGTGGTGTTTGTTCTGCACCATTTGTGCTGTGGACATGAATGATACCTCATTGAGGGGTGCTATTACTTTTCTACGCAAGTGATCTGGTGGACACTAAAATGGGTGATATTGAGAAACCATAATATTTTAGATAGTTTTGACTTGGACCTCAAAGCTAACAACTAGAACACCCTAGTTGGTGATGACTTTTGTTTTGCTGTTCTCAGTGATGATTGCATTTTGTTCTTTAGGTGAGACAGATCCCAAGGAGCGTTTGGCCCGGCAGAGAAAGCAGTTACAGAAGAAGTTGGGATTGGATATGGGTGCTGCGATCGGCATGGACACAGAGGAGCTATTTAATGATGAGGACCTGGAGGACGCTTGTGCTTCCAGTACCAACAGATCACAGCCTGGTAAAAACCTGGGATGTCAATTCTCACGCAACCATTTGGTGAGTGGTGCTGCAATCTCTTACAAATGCCAAACGCTTCAAAGCTTAGAGTTTTAAGGCTCACATTAGTGGAGGTGAGGCCCTTATCGTGTTAAAATGTTCAGTTTTGTGTTCTCTTCTTCAGCCAGCTGCAGAGCTCATAGATTCTGAGTTTCGTCCAGGCATGTCCAATCGACAGAAAAATAAAGCCAAGAGGATGGCGAAACTTGTGGCAAAGCAGAGATCCAGAGACGTGGAAACTAATGAGAAGAGGTAGAGATGCAATGCGAAGCGATTTGTATTTCCTTCTAACCTTTTATTGCCTGATTTTAAATCTCAATATAAAATTGGATATATCAGGTTTCATGAAAGTTTTTAAAGGTGCAGTAAGAGATTTCTGGATAACACGGTTGATATTTGAAGTCATTAAAACAAAAAGGCCCCTACCCAAAAGGATCACACCTTTATCTTGATGGCTCTGCCTCCAAATTCACATATGTTATGCAGCACAGGCACCTCCTCCATCATGAGTGGACATGCCGCTTATTGGTGATTGGCTGAAAGTATGTTTTAGTGTTCGGTCTGATCCACTTTCAATAGTGTTTCTCAGAAATTGCTTACTGCACCTTTAACAGCCAAGAACAAAGAGGCTACATAGGTTTTTTTTTTCTTTTTTTTTCAGCATTTTAAAGATGACCGCAACCAAGCAACTTCATGAATCATGAACTCTAGATTCAAAGGGAATGTGTTTTTATACATGGTTGTATCACACACTTGAAAGTAGGGGTGTGCACAAATAGTCAAATATTCAATCTAATTATTATTCGAAAAATAAAAACACTATTCGAATTTTACTACTTGTTGCCTTGCTGGCCATAAATGCAGGGAATCCATGATAAATCCTAAGCACGCAAACTAAAAGTCCGTTATAACTAAATGAACTGGTTGGCGCTGTGGAGCGCGTTAACAAGTCGATTGTATTCGATCACAGAATGTCGTTGTCTGCCTCGCGAAGTTTGGAATTACTTTGATCAAAATTATCTTTCTAAATGATCTTACAAAATGGAATTACTTTTGATCAAATGAATCAGTCAAACTGAGTCATCATAATATCACCACCACAATGAGAGATCACATGAAATTCAAACAGCTGTCGACGGAGGAAAGACAGCTGTCCATCACTGCATTCATGACTGCAGGTGAGCGCAGCGGTACCCTGAGTGAGCAGAGAAGAGAGCTTATCTGAATGGTCTTGAGACCAGCCCTCTACGGACACCTTGGCATTTGAATCGCCATTGGCTAGTAAAGTTTTTTGTTTACTCGCCAGACTGATAAAAAAAATTATAATTAAATAAATATATATATATATAGAGTACAGTTTCAGATATTTATAAAACTGTGCCATTTTACAAACATATATGTATATGTATGTATGTGTGTGTGTGTTTGTAAAATGGCAGTTATATAAATATCTGAAAGATATTTTAACTTAACATCAGTCATATAAGTCAGTCAAGCATTATAATATGATAATCAATATTATTTAATGATAGAACTTTAGTCAT
>NW_015670605.1:4027-9119 GCF_001515625.1 Sinocyclocheilus rhinocerous | reverse complement strand
TTTCAAAATCCCTGGTAGCCCTTTGGGCAGGTACTCTTCAGGTTTTGGTAGCCCGAAAATTAATTTAACTAGCCCAAATAAAAATAAAAAAAACTTTTTTTAATATAGAAAATCAGATAGGAGTTTAAATGTCAATCAAAAATATTTTCAATACACAAATATCAACAAATATGAAGGAAGGAATTTTATTTCACTATTTACAGGGTATCTGCAGAATTTTTAAAAATAAATTTAAGGCGATTTATGACCCATTTTAAGAGCTGCACAAGTAAAATGAACACAGTATGAGTGGGGTTGGACAATGTCTATGGTAACATAAGGTATTGAGCCATAAAATTACATGATTTACAGTTCAGATACAGGTTTTCACAAAAACAAAAATCTTATACAACAGCATTTCAGCCTTTAGACCATTTTTATGCAAAGGGATAAATCAAGCATATAAATTGTCAATTTAAAACGGATAAATATTACTGTCTTAATTGTTTAGATTTTTAGAAGGCACATTAACTTCTTTCTCATTTACAACTCTGTGTTTGCTGCGTAAAAACATGAGTTGATATTTGCATTGATCTGACCATAAACAACAAGAACCGCTTCCGCACCGCTTTTTGACTTGAAACATGTAGCGCTCATATTTATTCAATGACGTCATTGCCTTTTGAAGTTTAATCCAGCCGTATCGCGACTCTTGTCTTTCCGCCCCCAACTGTAAGACCTCTTGAAATTATAATTAAGACATTTCTTATACCATTTAAAGTATTTAAAACTTTGTATGGCCTCAAGTATGATACAACTCACTTAAGGAGTTTTTAAGGACCCGCGGGAGATCTGCATTTAAGATAGCCCGTCGGGCAGAGTGGTGATACATTTTTGTAGCCCGACTGGAAAACAAGATAGCCCCGGGACGTCGGGCTAGCGATTTTGCGAGCCCTTGGAAGTGTGTTTTGTCATCTCCATCTGTCCATGCACACGTTGATTTTTCCAATTCATAAGTGGTGTTTGTTCTGCACCATTTGTGCTGTGGACATGAATGATACCTCATTGAGGGGTGCTATTACTTTTCTACGCAAGTGATCTGGTGGACACTAAAATGGGTGATATTGAGAAACCATAATATTTTAGATAGTTTTGACTTGGACCTCAAAGCTAACAACTAGAACACCCTAGTTGGTGATGACTTTTGTTTTGCTGTTCTCAGTGATGATTGCATTTTGTTCTTTAGGTGAGACAGATCCCAAGGAGCGTTTGGCCCGGCAGAGAAAGCAGTTACAGAAGAAGTTGGGATTGGATATGGGTGCTGCGATCGGCATGGACACAGAGGAGCTATTTAATGATGAGGACCTGGAGGACGCTTGTGCTTCCAGTACCAACAGATCACAGCCTGGTAAAAACCTGGGATGTCAATTCTCACGCAACCATTTGGTGAGTGGTGCTGCAATCTCTTACAAATGCCAAACGCTTCAAAGCTTAGAGTTTTAAGGCTCACATTAGTGGAGGTGAGGCCCTTATCGTGTTAAAATGTTCAGTTTTGTGTTCTCTTCTTCAGCCAGCTGCAGAGCTCATAGATTCTGAGTTTCGTCCAGGCATGTCCAATCGACAGAAAAATAAAGCCAAGAGGATGGCGAAACTTGTGGCAAAGCAGAGATCCAGAGACGTGGAAACTAATGAGAAGAGGTAGAGATGCAATGCGAAGCGATTTGTATTTCCTTCTAACCTTTTATTGCCTGATTTTAAATCTCAATATAAAATTGGATATATCAGGTTTCATGAAAGTTTTTAAAGGTGCAGTAAGAGATTTCTGGATAACACGGTTGATATTTGAAGTCATTAAAACAAAAAGGCCCCTACCCAAAAGGATCACACCTTTATCTTGATGGCTCTGCCTCCAAATTCACATATGTTATGCAGCACAGGCACCTCCTCCATCATGAGTGGACATGCCGCTTATTGGTGATTGGCTGAAAGTATGTTTTAGTGTTCGGTCTGATCCACTTTCAATAGTGTTTCTCAGAAATTGCTTACTGCACCTTTAACAGCCAAGAACAAAGAGGCTACATAGGTTTTTTTTTTCTTTTTTTTTCAGCATTTTAAAGATGACCGCAACCAAGCAACTTCATGAATCATGAACTCTAGATTCAAAGGGAATGTGTTTTTATACATGGTTGTATCACACACTTGAAAGTAGGGGTGTGCACAAATAGTCAAATATTCAATCTAATTATTATTCGAAAAATAAAAACACTATTCGAATTTTACTACTTGTTGCCTTGCTGGCCATAAATGCAGGGAATCCATGATAAATCCTAAGCACGCAAACTAAAAGTCCGTTATAACTAAATGAACTGGTTGGCGCTGTGGAGCGCGTTAACAAGTCGATTGTATTCGATCACAGAATGTCGTTGTCTGCCTCGCGAAGTTTGGAATTACTTTGATCAAAATTATCTTTCTAAATGATCTTACAAAATGGAATTACTTTTGATCAAATGAATCAGTCAAACTGAGTCATCATAATATCACCACCACAATGAGAGATCACATGAAATTCAAACAGCTGTCGACGGAGGAAAGACAGCTGTCCATCACTGCATTCATGACTGCAGGTGAGCGCAGCGGTACCCTGAGTGAGCAGAGAAGAGAGCTTATCTGAATGGTCTTGAGACCAGCCCTCTACGGACACCTTGGCAATTGAATCGCCAAAGTGAAAATGCATAATAGGACCCCTTTAAGATTCCTTGAGGGAGAGTGGTTTAAGAACAGAAAACACAAAGCGCTGTAAGAAATTTTGCTTAGCACTCCGTTATCTTTGCGTCTCTGGAACGTCTGTGTCAGCGTGCATTCTTACTGTTATTAGACTGAGGAGCCAACTTTCACAGACACTGGCAGTGTCCGAGCATGTGGATATTATTGTTTTTTTCAACATTTACATGTAAAACAATATAAACACGATAAACATAGGCCGACTCAAGTGTATGTATGTTCTGTACTGTAATTGGCACGGTATGCTTTTTTCCCGTTATCTAAGCTTGAATGCTATTTAGAAGTGCCCACGATAACAATATCGTGCATATTCATTACCGTGATATATCGCATTACCGAATACCGGCACAAGTCTAGTTGTGATTAATTGCTAATGCTTTTATCACGTTTACGGTATGTTGACATAATAAAGTATAACAGGTTTAATAACTTTTTTTCTTTTTAACAAAAAGAAACTGAACATTTAAATTCAATAAAGCAATACACAAAAATATGTAAAGTAAATAATTTCACACAGATTAAAGTGCAAAGGAATTATAAAGACCAATAGGTAACACCTTACAATAAGATCTCATTAGTTAACCTTAAGTAATGCACTAACATTAGCCAAGTTTCCATTCAGTTTTTGCACTGTTTTGGTATCGACAAAGAGAATATGCGTAAAAAAAACTGCCTGTTTCCATCCAACTGGCCTTTTACCTATAAAATGGTGTGCGTGATGACGTTATCCCTGAAAAAACGAATTGTTGCATAAGTTTGTGTATCGCAAAAACAAAATCGCCCTTGAGCTGTTTCCATACTTAATTTCACCTATTGCGTAAATTATATAGACTAGTAGCCTGTTCTTCATCCATTTGAAACAGAACTTTATTATATAGGCTATTATTAAATTGTATAGGCCTGCATAAAATTACCTAGTGTCAAAAAAACTAGTGTCATTAGTTGTTGTTTTTTTTTTGTACTTTGTTATAGACTATTTTGATACTTGATCATCAAACTTTATTCATAAATAGGTGCAGTTGTATTAGCCTATCATTATTTTTCTGATTAACTTTTAGAGCAAATGTTCATTTCGGTTATTTTATTTCTCCTAACGAACAACTGATGGTTGTTAAGCCATTTTTAACCGACACGATTATGTTAAATTACAATTAAATGAAATTTGAATTGATAGGTGGCTGTGACCCAATAAAAATACCTAAATTTGTTTTCCTGGTATTAATTTTATACACTCAAAAAGCAGCATAAACAACAGAACGTGAGGATTAACATGGTCACGTCACACACCTGCAGCGCTTCTGCGAATGGAGAAAAACATTATAAAGCTATATATAAAATAAATAAATAGGCCTATATGCGAAATATATTTTTCTAAATAAATTAACAAAACGAAAGAAAAAAAACCTGTGCAACAATTAGCAGCCTAAATGCAGAATTTCGGCTCATTTTTGTGATGCATTCTTGAGAAAGTGGCATCCTGCTTGTTTCCTTTATTTTGCAAAAGTACATTCACAATGTTTTGTTTTAATTGTGAATGTACACAAATAAAGGAAAATTTAGAATAGTTTTGAATAATGTCTTGGGGACATTATTAATGTCCCTTTGTGGTCATATGAGAGTAAGGGTGTGTGAACACACCCTTACTCTCATATGACCACAAATGAAGGAGTATAGTAACACCGTGTCTACACCGGACGCGACAGTTGCCGCGCCGCTCGCGTCCGGTGTATTGACACGTTGCAAGTTGTTTCAATCTTAAAAAAAAGAAAAAAAAAAGAAACGTGATCGTGCTGATCGTTTTTTGGCATCACCATGTGGTCCTGTTCGGTATCGCAACTCGACTTCTCTAAAATGTAAAAAAGCTATTTGCTGTTGCACTGTACACATACTATACAATTCAGATATATATATATTTTTTTGCATTTTTTTTTCTTCCATATGTGCTTATATGGGCTCCTTATATCATTTGGTTCTTTGGTGTTCTTTTGGAGTCCTTTTTTGGAAAGACATCTACATTGCATATACTGCATATACCACAATACTGATTTTTGAGAATCACCCTTCAATCTTCTGGTTTACTTTGCTGAATATAGCAAATGATGACAAAATAACCATTTGAAACAAGATAAATGGTCTATGCTTTCATGAAGTGTGCAATTAATCGTTAAAAATTTTAATCTATTGACAGCCCTCATTTGATTTAGTTGAAAATGTGTGTATACAAATATATATATATATATATATTTATACAGTATTTATATATTTGTATACACACATTTTCAACTAAATGAAAACCTTGAGATATAACGTAATGTTGATGTAGAACATTGTT
>NW_015670605.1:0-1044 GCF_001515625.1 Sinocyclocheilus rhinocerous | reverse complement strand
GGCTGAAAACACATCTCTTTCATATTCATTTGACCCGCTAACTCTAGCACTCTCTATTCTAATGCTACTTCTAATTTGATCTGCTTGTTTTTTTTAATAAAAAAACTTGATCCTCTAACATTTGCACTTTCTATTCTGTTTCTATTCTAGCTACTTGTTTTATTTATAAAGAAAAAAGAGCCTCTAACACTAGCATTCTCTATTCTTTCTCTATTCTTTAATAATCGGTTTAGGCACCGGAACCGTTTTAAAAGTGTCGATTTGGCACCGGTTTAGAAAAAAACCCAAACGATACCCAACCCTAATCATAAGTTTGTTCGGAAATGGTGACAAAAACTTGATTATTAAAAAATAATGTCTCGTTAAATGTCATTTAAATAAATTAATATTCGTTTTTTGAGCCCAAATATTCAAATACAATATTTTTGAAAAATGCTTATCCCTACTTGAAAGTTTATTTTTCCTGTGCAAAGCCACGGAAAACTATGTAGGCTGAGGGTTTATGTTTTCTCCGCAGCATTGCATTTACACAGAGAACTGCAAAATCGCTTCTGATACTTGGTTATCATACCTGCTTTTTCTGTTTCTGTTAGTGGGTGAAAGCAGATGTATTCTAGAATAACTTTTATGCTTTACACTGCCACCTCTTGCACTCCTAGGGATGCATTGAAAATCATTTTCAGAATCAGATGGTGATGTGCCTGAAGACTCCCAACCCTATAAACAGTGTTTCATGTTGACTTCGATAATGACTGTTTATGGGGGTGTTGGCGGTCAGTCTGACCACTGCTCTTATGTTCCTTTGCCACAGCAATGACAGTTTTGAGGGAGAGCCAGAGGAGAAGCGCCGGAAAACCACAAATGTAGTCATTGAGCAGCCAGCAACCAACAGCAAAGTCTTAATTGATAATGTCCCTGATAACACCAGTTTATTTGAGGAGGTGTGAGACATGCACACATGCTTGCTTTTTTCTTTCACTCATTGAGCTGTTAACATTCAACTGTGTCTTTCTAATTTTTTTTTTTTATTTATTTTTCACAGAC
>NW_015670604.1:0-848 GCF_001515625.1 Sinocyclocheilus rhinocerous | reverse complement strand
AATAAAAGTGTAGCCTTGACTTATTTATGGTCACATAGGGTTATTTAACATACATGTAGGGTTATTTAGGGTCTCACACACTCAACATATTATGGATACATTTCTCAGTAGATAATCAGCAGCAGCATTTTTCATTTTGACTTCATCACTGAGGTTGTGTAGGAAATTGCATTAACGTTATTTAATAAGCTTGATTAATGAACCTTAACAAATCCTTTGGACAGCTTTGACGGTTCTTGAATACATGTGTACAACACCTTTGAAACCTGCTGGAACTGAGCCAAGTAGTGGATTAAAGAGCAAGCCCTCCTTCATCAATCCCCTCAGTGTCCCTCTTAGGCTGTGAAGAATGAAAATCTGTCAACTCCCCCTGTTCACCCCCATCAGCAAAGACGCACACTCACACAAGCACACACACACTTTGGAGTGTCATCTTATGCGGTCATCTGTTGGTGAGGGCATCGCATTCACTAATACACATGAGTGCTGAGCATGTGCCAATGATGAAACTCTCACAAGACACACTTGTGTGTTCATTAAGCTCATTCAGACACTGCTGTTACATCAGGTTTGCGTCAGTCATCCTGTAGTGCTGCTTCACTAATGAGGGTGGCATGACATTTTTTGCTACTTGTGTCAAACGGACTTGTTTTGTGCTCTAAGTCAGCACATGATGTTCATTTCTCACCAAATTGGACTGATATATCTGGCAGTTTATTGCTAAGAACATATTATCCTGCTTTTTTAACACATAATTTCAGTCATTTATGATTCGTGAATGTGTTCATTGTGCTTTTTTACTTTTGAGTTGCTGATTGGTTTAGGTCAGGGCTTCTTAACTACTCCCC
>NW_015670603.1:0-484 GCF_001515625.1 Sinocyclocheilus rhinocerous | reverse complement strand
TTATCGTGATTTATCGTGAAACTGGTAATCGTTCCATCCCTAGTACGCTCAGTTACAAAAATCCGATGGTGTGCGTACTTTACGCACATACTATTCTGTGACAAAATTTGTGTCCCTCACATATACGTAAAAAAAAATTGTGACCCTCGCGTACATGTAAAAACAGAAGTATACTTTTGCCTTTAGAGTAAACCGAACAGAACCAGATGTCATTAATGTTTTTAATGACAATTTAATGTAACAACATAATTCAAGATAAAGGAGTACGATCCAATGAGGAATATCAGAAGGTCAAGTCCTGACTGTGGATGAAAGGAGGAGCTGGGGATGGAGAAGGGTAATTAGCTCCTGAGCAATGCGATAAGCTGCTGAATAATACTGAATGGACCTTGTATATATGGATGCTGTGATAGGTGTCGTATTCCTATAGGTAGATGTGGATCAACTTACAGTCAGTTGATGCAGTCTTGACTGATGTGACCTG
>NW_015670602.1:0-652 GCF_001515625.1 Sinocyclocheilus rhinocerous | reverse complement strand
TATATAGATATATATATAGATATATATATATAGATATATCATCTATCTAGCAATTAAGCATTGCAGTCATTAATTATTTGCTTGGTTATAAACTAAATCTTGAAACTGTTCTAGGTGATCAGACATGATGTTATGTAGCCTTGTAAGTCCTTAGGAGGTACCTGTATGCAAAAATGCTATGTCAGTGACTGACTGGGCAGTGCAGAGTAAGGCAGCTCTCTTAGCTTTCAGACTCAGCCTTGATCTCAAGAATGTTCTTCCCTGACACTGCTGTCCCTTTGGTAAGTAAACTAACTGTTAACACTTTATAATAAGGTTCAGCTTCCTTCAGCTCACCTTCCTTCCTTTCCTTATTGCAATAATGAGTTAACATTAGTTAGTATCATGAACTAACAATGAAGTTTTTGGTAACACTTTAGAATAGGGAACACTTATTCACTATTAACTACGACTTTTCCCTCAATAAATTCCTTTCTTTCTTTTTTCTTTTTTCTTTTCTTTTCTTTTCTCTCCCACATGACAGGAAGTTTAAATGACTCAGCTAGCTCAGTATGGTGCCATAATGCATATGCTATTGTGAGTCAAACAACGGAAACATGTGTCTGTATTTATAAAGTAATCAATGAAGATGCTAAGTATATCAATCCTTCTC
>NW_015670601.1:0-497 GCF_001515625.1 Sinocyclocheilus rhinocerous | reverse complement strand
TTCTTCCGAGTCAATACGTAACTTTAATTCTTAATCACTGTTATATCAAAGGTAAAAAGTGGCAGAACGGTAAATTAGGCTATTTAAGTAATATTGATTTTCATGGTATCCTACAGGCAAAAGAAAAAGGGAAAAAAAGAAGCAGCTAAAATGAAGTTTAAAAACATAATTCAATCAAGGTTAAGCTTTAAGCATAAAAGGTTCATGAGTGTAGGCTACATAAATTTATAAGCATTTGACATATTAAATAAAGCTATAAATAAAGCTAATACAGCAGCTTTTTCCACATAGTTTAATGCTCTTTTCACATAATTAAATTTTCTCTAATCCAAACTGTTGTATTTATTAATTAGAGTAAATGAAATTAACATCTGACTTCTACTCAGCCAACAGCAAGAAGTGATAATGCAAAAATAATGAAGAACAGATGAAGGGGAGATGGCCACAATACAAAGTATTGGAAGAATATTAAAATCCAACAGGAAAAATAATAACTG
>NW_015670600.1:0-493 GCF_001515625.1 Sinocyclocheilus rhinocerous | reverse complement strand
GAGCCGTTTTCTCATTTTTCTACTTTCAATATTAAATAAAAAAAAGAATGATCGAATGATACACGGATTTTCAGGACTTAGAAAATTCATGTTTTCAAATTAACATTTGGAATTAAATTGAAATAAAACAGAAACTTGTATGAATGTTACTTTATTTGTTTGCTTTTTTCTTAATTTTCTAGTTTAACAAATTGAAAAATAAAACAACTGATATAGATTTAACTTGTGGAAATTAGTACATTAAACTTATATATACTAGGTGTAATAACTGCAAATTAATTTATATTACAAAACATTTTAAATTAAATTAAATTAAATTAAATTAAATTGTCTTAAGTTCACATTACTTAAATTTTTTTAGGGCAACCAGTTTCCTCAAGTTTTTTTTAAAGTAAATTCAACATCCGGGTTTACAGTGCACATATAAGCTGAGGTTAAGAGAAAATATAACGTCTCTAGGTTACGCATGTAACCATGGTTCCCCGAGGGAACG
>NW_015670599.1:0-561 GCF_001515625.1 Sinocyclocheilus rhinocerous | reverse complement strand
CATCACCTTCATACATTGAATAAAAACAGAAAAAAGCAAAAACACAATGATGAACATTCTTTATTCATCATTTTGTAGATGTAGAGTTAAAAAAAATAGTTGAATTTTATGTAGAAAAGTTACATCGCCATCTTGTACCGACCAAAGTGACTTGAAAGCACCAGACGTCGTAATTACATATAAAATGATATATTTTCTCTGTTTTGAAGGGATGAACAATGTTAAATTATAACATATTTATTGCATCAAAATTTGTTAATAGCCTACTTTACTATAGGTTAGGGGTGGATATTTTTATCAGTTGTTTATTGTTCATGCAACAATACATATTACTGTTTTCATTAATAACCCTTGCTATATTGATGATAACTTTGTCTAATGCTCTTATGAATGTTTTTAGCATGACTGTGAAAATGTATCTACTAACGTTATACTGAATGAAATAGCATAGACTTCTTCATGGTTAGTGTTTGCATATTTCATTTCATTCTGTAACCTATAATTGTTCTACAAATTTGTGTACTAGTGTTAAATGCTACTGTTCTTGATAGCGTTGATAAC
>NW_015670598.1:0-898 GCF_001515625.1 Sinocyclocheilus rhinocerous | reverse complement strand
GCTGGTAAAAAAAAACAGTGGAGTTATAGGCTATATTATGCCAGACAGGTTATAACAGAATGGAAGGAGACCCAGGTTGCATTGTCTGTTTTTTCACGTGCATCTGTCGGACTGGGAGCTGCCTCCGGGTGGCAAAACCTGTCAGCACTTACTGGCATAAAGAACAGTATCGACACAGACTGTCCACAGAGAACGATTTATGACTCAGACTCGCTCTGATACAACCAAACACTGCAGAAAAGTGACAGGAAAAAAATGCACAAAGCTTGTTTATTTGACACAACATATATAAGATAAAACATAATTATTTTGTTATTAAAATTAAGAACATATGAACAAAATACAAATAACAGGGCATTCTTTTCTCAGCCTTTTTTGATCATATTTACTAAGGGTACCAACAATTCTGACCACGACTGTATATATAAACACATAATTTACCCCATTTGTATTTGTAAGGCGTCCGTTACACATTTTTCTTGTATGTTAATGTTATGACTGCTGACTGCCTGATGATTTGACACTAGGTAGCTAATGTATGTGCAGTCTGTGTGTTTCTCTACGCAAGACACAAATAACTTGAATCATAGGCAGAGGGTAAAACAACTCCAGGTTAAGGTTAAAGTAGTCTATGTTAGTGCAATCTATTAACTACACACATTATAAGCCCGTCTTTATGGGCAAGTACCAGATATGGGTGTCATGTCATAAAATATTTTTTTAGGACTGAATTTTAACATGATCACATGTAATAAAAAACTGTAAGTTAGGCTACTAGTTAACACTTTCATTCCATGGTTATTCAAACAGCGAGTAAATTATAAAGAGAGCAAAGAACATTGACATTATCAAGTATTATCTCTGACTTCAGTCTATCACGAGTTTAAGCACTCTCAAA
>NW_015670597.1:0-657 GCF_001515625.1 Sinocyclocheilus rhinocerous | reverse complement strand
TTAGTCTGCCCCTGGTTGTTGCATCAAACCTGACTGCCACTACAGGTGGCTCAGTCAACACACCGGCCTCTACCTCTTCTGATGAAGCCAGGAGCAGCAGCCAGCAGTCCAGAAAAAGGTAGAGGGACAGCCAGGCTCTTCTGGATTTTCTTAAAGAACAGGCAGAGAGTGAAGAGGAAAGGGAAAGACAGGCAGTGGCGAGAGAAGAGGAGAAAGAGAGGGCAGCAACAGCCAGAGCGGAGAAATATCTGTCTCTTTTTGAAAAACTTGTGAACAAATTCTAAATAAATGTGTGTTAATTAAATAAATGTTTTAAATAAATAAATCTGTTTTAACAAAAAAAAATAAAAAAAAATAAAATTGTATTCTATCTAGGCAATTCATTCTTGTAGCAACAGTGTATTCTTTATATTTACAACAAAACACAAATAATATAAAATCCAGTGACTTGCAGTTATTTACATTTACAGTCATGCAGTTAAACCTAATCAAGAAGAACATACCAACATCAAGAAAACATATACATCTATCTATCTTTATATCTATCTACTTACCTATATATTCATACCTATCTTTATAAAAATCTTTCTTTATATTTGATCTAATGTGTAAACTACAGGTGCATCTCAATAAATTACAATGTCGTGGAAAAGTTCA
>NW_015670596.1:0-1430 GCF_001515625.1 Sinocyclocheilus rhinocerous | reverse complement strand
ATTTGAGAGAAATAGGCCTTTTGTGTACATAGAAAAAGTCTTAGGGCAAATGGGGCAAAAACAAAAGTGTTGCGTTAATTTTGTTCAGTGTATTTCTTTATACCAACACTAATGTACCTCCCCTTCTTTGCATTTGAAATACCTTTACCCTATTTTTAAATTACAAAATGTATTAAATTAAATAATTATTAAAAATGTGCAAATGTCCTATTACATTATATCATGAGCACATATACAAGTCTACGTGTGTGTGCGTACACACAGCCATTTAAAAGCGTTCTGAAGCAATACTAACTTATATAATTATCAGACTGATAAATAAATCATTACTCACAATTAAATAACACCCCCAACTACTCATGACTGTTTATTATTTCAGAATGTGCTAAACAACAGACTTTAACAACTTTATTTTTAAAATTTGTTCATGACATAAAATTACTCTTTTGGTTTTATTTCAGAGTTAGTACGATTTTAATTGATTCAAATAGATCATACCACTTCAGAAACTTAAAATGTACAACACCAAAGACATGGAAAACTTTTATTCCCATTTAAGAGCTTGAAATAATTAATCAGTGTGGACTTATTATATGGACAACACAGCAACAACAAAAGATTAATAACTGCCACACGTTTCGAACATCTTAAGAGTTCAATAAACAATTTCAATTTTTGCTTGACGTACTCCTCTTAAGAAAGTAAAAATGATTGGATATTTAGGCCTACAAAAATTATTAACATTTGAGTTTTTCTTACCTATAAATCCATTGCAGTGTTCATTCAACATGAAGAAAAAAAACAAATTAGTTTATTAGACATCTTCAGAAAACACATAACTACATGTACAGAATGCACAGTATATTACACAAACCTTATCAACATGCTATCTATTAACAACATTGTAAAACATTCACTACTTTACCCAAAATACTTCACTGTTGGCTATATTATTGTAATATAAAAAACTAACATCTTACCTCAAATCACGTTTCTGCCAATCTTCTGCAACAAAACTGTAAAAAAAATAAAACAACAAACAATTACATTTAACAAAAACATATATAGAGTTCACACTACATTTCAAGGTTTTTCCAGCATTTAAAATTATGAAATGACCACCTCCAGCTGGTCTGTGCACAAAACTCAGGCATACAATCACGTGCAAGCTTCATTAAACACGGGCAATTATGGCTTTTAGTCAAAACTGCGTATTAGGAGAGATGCTGATATCAATACATGTTTACTTTGTTTCTTTAGACGAAATATAATTATATTCTTTATCCACTGAATTATGTGATCTGATGAGCATCACTGCTTCACAACGCTGTATCAAGTGTTTTTGCGATCGCTCATGAGACGCATCTGACAATCATGTTACACATTAGAGCAATTCCATGCAAATGTCAACCTTGCCATGAAAAAATAAA
>NW_015670595.1:0-594 GCF_001515625.1 Sinocyclocheilus rhinocerous | reverse complement strand
ACTGGTGATTGGTTAAATCAGCTTCTGTTAAGTCCAGCTCCAAAAGTATTTGGACTCTATTTGGCACACTAAAAACTGAAAGTCACTGCTAAAATATCAAGTGGTTTGTATTTTAGCAATATATTGCATACTTTTCAAACAACATTTTTCAGAAACATTTTTAGGGTTTAAATAATAAAACAGTAGAAATACTGGTCAGAATGTAGACAAAATGTATTGTGACACTTTGTGGTTGTCAAACATTAGTAGATCATGTTCATTGTTAATGTGATGAAATTGTAAATGTTTGAAATTGTAGAAATTGTAGAAATGTCACTCAGTAAATTTCACAATTGATCACTAAGAAGCAGTAAATCGATTAAACATTTGAAATGTAGTATTTCCTTCCAAAACATACATGATAATCTTTATTTACATTTTTGAAAAAAAAAAATTCCTTTGTACTGTATTCTTCACAGTGGCTTGATTTTAAATGTTCCAGATTTCTTAAGCGTTTGATCCCTGATGTAGCTGTCAGTGGACAATCTCAGCATTATGACGTAAACAATAAAAAAATAGATATAGTTGCCTGTGTTTTTGGTATGACTGACAACA
>NW_015670594.1:0-820 GCF_001515625.1 Sinocyclocheilus rhinocerous | reverse complement strand
AAGAAAGCGAGCGAGAGAAAGCGAGCAATCATGACTGCAGGGGTCACCATTGATATCTGATTACGTTATTGACCTAGCGTGCGCGCGTGTGTGGCAGACAGGAAGGTAAAGACCTCTCTCCCCAGCGAGAGAGTGAGAGTGAGGGTCAATGTAAATGTTATTGCAGTGTGAGCTCATTTGATCAAAGCCACTGAAAGGTTAAGCGAATCCAATCTGGTTTAGTGTGTCTGAGGGTAGGGGGTGTATATGTGTGTGAGGGCAGCGGAGAGAGAGAGAGGCGGACGCAGTAATGGGATTATCGTATAGCCGCTGAAATGCTGGATGTGGTGCGGAGCGCTTCTCTCTGTCTCTAATGCATTTAGACAGCAATTGGCCTTAATAACCTTTATTGACTTCAGTAGGTCAGTGCCAAGGATCTAATTATTCAAGTGTATCAATTTCATCTAGTTTAGAGCTGCCTCGTTCTGATAATTATTTTAAGGTCGACCGGGGCAATTAATCTCTATTCACTTATTTGATGAGTTTGTAAAACATTATAAATGTAATAGCTTTGCTGTACATTTTCATCATAATAATATTCCAGAATGCCTTTTGTAGTGCCGCTGTGTATTTTCCTATGTAGCTCTTTTCTGTCTTGCATATTTTTTTTTATCTATTCATGCTGGGGCAATGTTTTACTACTGATTTCTGTAATAAAATAGATCTCAGAGAAAATGTAGCAACAGCAAACCATATTATTATTAAAAAATAAATATATTATTATTATTAGAAAATTTATAATTTGGTGTGTATATGCTGTACACACAAAACAAAAAATAAA
>NW_015670593.1:0-675 GCF_001515625.1 Sinocyclocheilus rhinocerous | reverse complement strand
GAGATGATCACGTAGTAGAAGACGTAGGCGAGTCCGGTCATGTCGTGGGCATGATGGACCCGCAATCGCTCAACCCGCTGGTGGTGCCATTGTAGTAGGTCAACACACTCAGCAATGGAACACAATTAGCGAAGCCGCTCACGACGATCACCGCCAGGGCCGTGTGAACGTGTTTGACGATGGCCTCCTGGATGCGCGTGTAGCAGTGGACAGGCTCCACCACCAGTTTAGTGCCATAGTAGAAGGTCAGGAACGCCATGCTCCAGAATATGATGAACTTGAGGCTGAAGATGAGCACCAGCAGGATGGCCCCTGCTATGCTGATGCTGCACACGGTGTCGATCACATCCAGCGTCTGCCATAAGTACGTGAGAACCTGCAGGGACATGCTGGCCAGGGAGATGGCCGTGATGATAAAGTCGGCCGGGTTCAGTCTGTGCTTTGTGCTCTTTCGGTAGTTCCTCTGGTTGATCAGAAGCAGGTACATGTTGAAGAAGATGGTGAGAATCGCCAAGAAGCCGGTCAGCACCCAGGCCACGAGTTTGTCCAAGGACGACAGCATAATCGATTGCCCACTGCGATCTCTACATAAACAAACATAGGAAAGAAAAAGAGATCTCTTTAATACAGTACTAAGGCCCCGTCCACACGGAGACGCGTTTAGCTGTATACGCA
>NW_015670592.1:0-739 GCF_001515625.1 Sinocyclocheilus rhinocerous | reverse complement strand
AGATGACATACACTGCAAATTTATGCTCTGCTATCCTGATTTAATTTATGATAAATCTAAAAAATGCACTAAGAATACCTATTTTTCTCCCCAAATCCTCATGTCTCTTTCCAGATTTGTTCTCACACAGATGCTTTAAAATGTGACTGTCTTCTGTTTTCACTTCTAATCCCTATTAGCAGTGTTTACTGGAATGTTTCTAAAGCAGGTATATACAGTACAATATTTATTGTCTGTATAAAATGATGGCAATCACTCAATGTTTCGGTTAATTAACGTTTTTGGCAAACGTTACAATGTTACATAATACAGACATGTGATATTTAACATTGCTGTTGAAATAATCAAGTTTTTGGGGTTATTCCTGTTGTAGTAATTTGTTAATATTTTTACACTTTTCTTTTAATGTTGGATGAAGGTTGAAGGGCGAGTAGAATAATGTCACCTCATCGTACCTAGTTTTTGAAAAAGTGTATTATATTGTGTTCATACAGCAAATCTTTCACTGATTGTTTACAGTTTAACAGAAGTTCCTCCCATAATTTGCGCAAAGCGTCATGGAGCGTTTTAAAAAGGAGGATAAAATAAAGGCCATAATGGGAATAATCAGAACATCATGCATTATCTCATCATCAAAGGCACACAGAGGTGGTTTGCGGTCACCTGCAGCAGGTGATACACGAATGACTTCAATGCCCTGCGGCAGATCCAGCTCCTGGCTGAAGACTTTTGTGTTGGT
>NW_015670591.1:0-1365 GCF_001515625.1 Sinocyclocheilus rhinocerous | reverse complement strand
AATTTTATAGTTTTATATAATAGAAAAAAATATTTTTAAATTGATAGTAACAATAATAGTAGTAAAAATAATAATTATTATTAAATCTTATTTATGATTGCAATAGTAATATATTTCTTTATTGATAAATTTGATAAATTTAAAATTTGATCACTTAAATTATAACATTTAACTGACTAATTACTGTAATTATTATTAGAATATACTTTTGAGAATAGTTTTTTGTGTGTGTGTGTTTGTAGGTGATGAGGAGCCCCCTGCTGTCAGCTCTCTGCACTGCGCAGCTCCCACTATATGCAAAGCAGAACTCCATCACAACATCCATCAGAGTGAAGGACTCCTAGCCGCTGCCTCCACCTAGTGGCCCTCAGCTGTACTTGCATCGCCACTTTAATTCCTGTACTTACCACTGACTTGGACAAGCTGCCAGCGAGTCTTCAAAATCCCTCATCAGGGAAATTCTTTGACAGATTGGAAGGGATTGAACATTGAGGTGTCTGAAAACTGCAGGCACGTGTTTTGTCGAGGCGCTTTTTAACCAAAGTGGTTGTGTACTTAGTATGCAGCCGTGTCTGTGGTGTTACAGCTGTGTGTGTTACTACAAAATCCAGACCTTCTTGCCTTAAAAGTGCCATGAAGCTGTGGACATGAGCGTGCTGTGCTGAATGTGAGTCGTTTTAACATGTCATTTCACTTTTATTTATTGCATTAACGTGCTTCAGTTGTGTGGGATAACTTGAAAAGCAACAGATGTGTGTAGATGAGCACTTTGTGTTTTTCACATTAGCCCGGGTATCGTTTCGCTGAAGCTGTTCGGAGGTAACGCTCGATTTTAGAAGCATATCAAGAGCTTTTTAATGATTTTAGGCCTTAATTTGTTTTAAATGGATCTTTAAAAAAGTTTCAAACATGTTGACAGCAGCATAAACAGAAAAGAATAGGTCTAATGTTTATGACAAAGGGAAGTACAAGCTAAAAAACTGAGATGTGCCGTATTGTTAACTTTGAGTTTTATTTGTGTACTTTGTTTATCCAGGTTTTGTACAGTTTTTTTTTAGAATATTAGAAGTGATTTCTACATTATATAAACTTCGTACTGTTTTATAGTACTCTAATGTAGGAGATATGACTTAATAAAACTAAGATTTATATGCATTGTGAGTTATTTGTGAAGCTTCCTATATTTGAAATGTGTAAGGCAAAAATATGCTTAAAATCACAAGATTTCTTACTGTTTACACAGTACATATATACTAATTTGTGTGCAGATTTTTGTATGCTAAAATCTTTAGAGTGACATTTTAAGTGATTAATATTATATAAAATATAAACATATTTATTGTAAGCTAATAATATGCATATATA
>NW_015670590.1:0-536 GCF_001515625.1 Sinocyclocheilus rhinocerous | reverse complement strand
TATTTATTACACACAAAAGGGCTGCTTAAATTATAATACTAATAATAAAACAATTCAGGTCTTTAGGATAAAGCTCATAAAATAATGATCAAAGTTGTAAATAAAACAGATTACTGGAGTATTGGAACTATTTTACAAGAATATACTATTTCAGTCTCTACTTCGAAATAGAACATTTTACAAATAATTACAAAGAAATGGCACGTAACGCATTGAATTGAACATTACATTTTGAAGTGAAAATCATTTCTACACCAAACTGTTTTTCAGTGTTTTTATTTTATATATCCCTAATAAAACAATAAAGCATCTTATTTTGCCTACTAAAACCAAACCTTCTACTTGGTTGTATATTGCAGTATATTAAACCTACGGCCCTCAGGGGGTCACAAAAGGGTGCTAGAAAAATACTGATGATTGGTTGTAAATCATGGGATTAATCATGATTCTTTTATACTACTGTCAAGCCTAGATACAACATTCATTAGATGTACACATCTAACATTACTTTGAAGGTAGGAAAAGATATGCTGTCA
>NW_015670589.1:0-1489 GCF_001515625.1 Sinocyclocheilus rhinocerous | reverse complement strand
GTATATATATATATATATATATATATTATGAATATATTCAAAATATATTTAATTTTGAGGAGCTGTAAACGTTTTTACATATATTAAATAATCTATTTTTTAGGTAATGATTAAGATGTTTACACAGATCTATTTAAAGTACACTGAAAATATATAATTACTTTTTACCTAATGGACTTCATGACATTTTTATAGTTATTCAGTTATTATTATTTTTATTTATTTATAAAACTCTTTTTTTTTTTATATAACTATTTGAAACCAACATGAATATAAACACTACTATGAACTTGGAACGTGTTTTACACAAGATTTTTTAAAAGATCTGCCCTTTTCTTTATCGTGGACACTCTTATATGTCATTGACCCAGTTGACATCTTTTCTTTTATGAGTTCATAGATGTTCTCCCCTCCGCACACACTTGTGGTCTGTTTCGCATTATGACAGTAACCTTACTCTCTGTTTGTGCCTCTTGGCCCTGGGCAGGAAGTGCAGGGTTGCCCTTCAGACATCATGGTGGCAGACAGGCGTCCACTTTAATGTCTCCCCATCGCTCGCGTACATTGCATACCATTACATGGCCTTATTGGATTTCACGGCCCACGGTGCCCCGCTAATTAATGTCAGAACCTTCTTCTGTCATATCACATGAGAGGCTCCATGCCTTCGCTCCAGACTGGGTTTACTGCCATGAAACTCTGGAGACTAAACACAGTTAGCAAGGGCACCGGGAACGGTGCTCTCACAGCATGGCAGAACAGGATCAGAGCGGGCTGAGGAAGCCCTGGGATTGGCTCTGGAGTGACCTGTAGTGTAGTGAATGGAGAGAGAGAGGGAGATGGACGGGTTTAGGTGTGAGGTTCGGCCCTGCTGAGTCTCACTGTAATTGCATTAACCCCATACCCTCACTAGAACAACACTTCATTTGTCGTCCCAGCACCTGGTCCCGCTGATTGACACGTCAGCTTTGCACTCATCTCACTCCATCATGACTTCAGAGCCTGACCACAGAAATGGCGCGTGCGCCCGCTTTTCAATGAGCAGACAGATGAACTGCCATGAAACACTGTATGCTCTTATGACCGTAAGATCACGTTGATATATAAGGTGCAAACATGTCAGTTTAACAATGTAACCTGCATTAAGTTTAAATCTGAACCCTTAACAATTAATAGGCTGAATTAGGATGTAATTCTTGGAGCAACTTTTAAAAAACTTTGAATTCCTTTGGGAACAAATAATATATATATATATATATTTTGCAATAAAAAAAAAAAATTTTTCTTTTATTTTTGATATAAACTACCATTCAAAAGTTTGGAGTCTGTTAGATAAAAAAAACAACAACAACAGCATTTATTTGTTTACTGTCACATTTTAACAACTGTAACAGTGCAATACTATTAAAATAAAAATGATTTTTTTTATTTTTAAGTGTAGATTTATGTTATGATTTATGTTTATGTGTAGATTTTGTTGTCTTAACAA
>NW_015670588.1:0-599 GCF_001515625.1 Sinocyclocheilus rhinocerous | reverse complement strand
GCTGCTGTGCCTTTAAGACATATACTGTAGGCTATATATATATATTTTTTTAAAAATTTGCATGTGAAATGAGATACAGCACTTTGCTGCTAACTTTGCTGTTCAAGTGTAATAAAAGTTTTAAGTGCCTCATCGACAATATGAAAATCAAACAATTTGCATTGAAATACGCAACACAACAACAGACTGACATGCCCTTTTGAAAAAGTATGCTTAAAGTACACTAAAGTACACTAATACACTAAAAAGTGCACTTTGTAATAATTTAAATGAGATTGTTTTACTTTAATGTACATTTTATATCATGTTTGAATCTTTTGGACACTATTGTGATGTGTTGGCTATAACACACTAAAGCACAAGTAATTGATTGTAAGTTTAACTCTATTGTGTTACTCAAAATGACCAGTTATTATATTTTAATTATATTTTAAATGTATCTAAAATGCAACTTCATCATTCAAAAATATATATATTTAAACAGGTGACATACAAGTTTCAGTAGAAATGATGTTAAAGTATATTTGGCAGTTACCATATTTACCATACTTCAACCATATTTACCATACTACCCTATTTCAAAAACAATAGAAGTAATT
>NW_015670587.1:0-706 GCF_001515625.1 Sinocyclocheilus rhinocerous | reverse complement strand
GGGTGCCGCGACTAAAAAAAGGTTGGGAAACACTGCTCTAGAAGAGCAAAAAACACAGAATCCATTGCTATAATCCACTTAATTACAGTATAAGGCTGGCCATTTTTGCACAGTTTCAGCTTTAGATGAACAATGCGCATTACTTTTCAAAAGTTTGGAGCTAATGAGATTTTTCAATGTTCTGTTTTTCAAAGTGTCTTTATG
This sequence comes from Sinocyclocheilus rhinocerous, assembly GCF_001515625.1. Taxonomy (NCBI): domain Eukaryota; kingdom Metazoa; phylum Chordata; class Actinopteri; order Cypriniformes; family Cyprinidae; genus Sinocyclocheilus; species Sinocyclocheilus rhinocerous. The sequence goes on along the minus strand of NW_015670587.1, from coordinate 502 downwards.
CTCACCAAGGCTTAATTTATTTTAAACAATTAAAACAGCAGTTTTGTGAAATTACAAATTAAAATAAACTTTTCTATTTTAATACATCTTAAATTGTAATTTAATGCAGTAACATTGAAGTAATGGTTGCTGAAAATTTTGCTTTAGTGTTGGTGCTCAAGAAACATAACAGGAGAAAACGGTTCTGATGCTAAATACTTGTGGAAACTGTGTACCATTTTGATAAATAAACATTTTCTAGATAAAAAGAATAGTAAATAAAAGGTCTTTATGGTCACGTTTTATCAAATTAAAGCTTTTCTGTTGAATAAGATTTTTAAAGAAATTGAAATATTTTACTGACCCAATCATTTATTCTACTGAATTGCAAGCACTGGCAGTTCCTTCATTTCTTTGATTTATATATATATATTTTTAAATTCATTTATTCTAACCAATTAAAAAAGGTGTCCAAATATCAGTGGCGTGCGGTGGTGTTTTAAAATGAGGAGGCTGTTATATA
>NW_015670586.1:0-592 GCF_001515625.1 Sinocyclocheilus rhinocerous | reverse complement strand
AATAGGAAGATTTCAATACATGAGGATTCTGAATGGGATTTTTTTGGTGAGCCATTAAATGCCTTCAGACTTGACTCGGACTCCAGATTAAAGACTTGTGAACATCTCTGACACACGTATGTGTGTGTGTATATTTTATATATATATATATATAATAAATAAAGTAAATTCCAGTAAATACTTGTGATACTGATCCTCACATAAAAATATTGATACCAATTTTATTTATGTAGTAATTTTATATCTATATACAACACACTATATTAAAGGCACAGCTTAATGTGATATATATTATAATGGGTTTAAGCAAAAATAGTTTTAAGCTCACTTAAAGGGATAGTTCACCCCAAAACTTAAATTTGCTCTTAATTTAGGCACCCTCAGGCCAAGATGTGACAGTGAAGATATTTTTTTAGCTGAAACCGTGGTCCTTGGTGACTCATAAAATGCAAGTCAGTCACTGCCTGTTTTGAGAATAAATAAATAAATAAGCATATCAAGAAACACAAAATGGTAACACTTTAGAATAGGGAACACATATTCAGAGTTTTCCCTCAATAAACTCCCAATTTGCTGCTTATTAATAGTTAGT
>NW_015670585.1:0-700 GCF_001515625.1 Sinocyclocheilus rhinocerous | reverse complement strand
CGGTATTCACTTTTCAAAACCTGCCCGCCATCTTGCATGCCGTGCGCGTTGGGCAGGTAAACGTTACATAATATAAATATTGCGAATAATTTTGTCTGGATATAGCATTTTTTTGGACTTCCGTAACCCAGCTTAATATAAAGGTAAGAAATATCTCCTATTATTTCAAACAGATGGATAAAAAAAATAAACTTAGTGTGTTAAACGTGGCCTCAACGCGGAATAAAATGTCATTGTGTACAAGTGTAAACGACGTAAAACGTCTGGTTTAATATAGTAAGCAAAATTGTTTATCGATAATATGTTGCTTTGTTGATTCAGGCATGATAAAATTTGAAGTTTATATTACAAATGTAATATGAATCGCACACATCAGTTTGAAGGATTTGGTTAGGAATTTTCTTTTTACAAGTCATATCAACAAAATTACAACTCTTAAGTCGGACCTTCTGTAAGAAATCAAGATGCCTGTTTATTTCTTAGATCTCTGCTGCATTAAGTTTAGGTATTTGTATTTATTTATCTGTGTTTTTGTTTGTTTGTTTAACTAAAACCAACCCGTTCTGTGACTGCTCAGAGAAAAATATTTACATGAAGTCAGTATGAAATAAATAAAAGAACACAAAAGTTACAGAGATATTATCCATGTTTTTACCAGGTCAGCAAAAAAGAAGCTATTAAGTTTGATTGGAAACACAGC
>NW_015670584.1:0-610 GCF_001515625.1 Sinocyclocheilus rhinocerous | reverse complement strand
AAGGGTATATGAGGATACTTTCTAGAAGTGTTCTCAGAAAACTCTTACGCTTGCACACACAATCAAACTGTTTTTCATTTCATATACCTGTATAATACAGGCTATAGCAAAACCCTTAGAGTTCCCAGAATGCTTTGAAAGATTTGCATTTGCATTATTCCTGAAGAGTCACAGTATTTAGCCTTATTAGAACAGGAAGCCACCCACTGTATTGATTTAAAGCTTACCATTTGTTGGCATCATCAGTAAAAGCATCTTATGTCTTCCATACACACACTTACACATTCAAGGCAGTTTCACACAGGAGCTTTTAGTGAGCTTCAGTATAAAGTTCACAGCTGAAAACAATCCATCCTAACTTACAGCAGTGAACCATCGATGACGCATACAATAAGGGATGCAATGAAAAATGGATATTCATTTTAAAATTGGCAAAAAAATTAACTAATGTCAAAAGTATTCTATAAGTAAAAGTATAGTATAGAAGCATGCACATTTAAATATACAAAATAGGGGAAAAAATAAGTTACCAATACACTGTTTTTCTAATTTAATTCTTTGCAAGCTTCCCAGGCACCATAAATTCATGAGGTTAGCATGCTTATTCTTA
>NW_015670583.1:0-914 GCF_001515625.1 Sinocyclocheilus rhinocerous | reverse complement strand
AAGGAAAACTTGAAATCGCATCATATGACCCCTTTAAACTAGAACACAAATATTGTGCCCGTTTCACTCAATAAAATTGAGGCAACTATATGCATCAGCTTTTTGAGTATTTTGAACTCATTTTATCTTTGTTTGTTCTATTAGACTTTACATGTTTTAAACTTGCACTCTTAAGTCATGGCAACTCAATTTTTTTTCAGTTTACAAACTATAGTTTTAAGTTTATCAAACATAAACCTTGTTGTTTTTAAATTCATATTTACCAATTTCTTCTTATAAGCCACACATTTATTTTTTTTTCAAAATGCACTCAATCTGTATTTAAATAGTTCTACATTTTTCTACAATAGTGTAATGACACAGTAACAAGCGTCTCAAAACAAAACATTTATTCACTTTGTTACAACAGTGCAACAATGCAAAATACAGAGTATCATTAACACTACTGGTTTAGGGACCAGTTCTCACTATTAACTAGTTGCTTTTTAGCCTGCATATTACTAGCATATCGACTGTTTATTTGTACTTATAAAACACATATTAATGCATTATTCTGCATGACCATATTCTAGATCCCATCTGAGAGTACAAGCTGCAGTCACGGTTAGAATTATGAGAGGGTCCTTGAAACATTTTCTCCGCTGTAAGGGGTCCCTGGCCCCAAAAAGTTTGAGAACCTCTGGTCTAAGGGCATAAAATAGCTCTGTGTGACAAATGTAAGTGATTACCCACAGAAATTCTCTCCCTCTATGATCTCTGTTCAAATTCTGATTCACACGCAAAGTTTGTTTGCATTCAAACGGACGTGTGGCACTCACTGAAAATATGGAGGTAAGGGAGGAGTCGAAACTACACTTCAAACTCATTGGCTCTCGCGTGTATCGTACTTAAATTTACAATCTAAAGAACTGAGA
>NW_015670582.1:0-1177 GCF_001515625.1 Sinocyclocheilus rhinocerous | reverse complement strand
CGCTGTTACAAAAGAATAGGGTCCTAGAACTGCGGTCCTGAAACTCTTCTCAGAACAGCGGCTAATGTCACGACGAAAGGTTCTGGAAGCTCCCAGTAAAGCATAATATCAGCGTTTGTTCACCGCCTCGGTGTCATTTCACAGTATGAACAGCAGGTGTCAGTGTTTAATAAAAAATTAACAGTTTCACAATATAGAAACATTACCACAAACGTCTAATGAAAAAAATAATACATATATCTGAATTATGGCAACATAACTATATAGAACCGAGGACATAAGCTAATAAAGTTTCAATTTCATTTCAAACACTTCTTCAGGAAAGTGAAAGTAGCAGTCAGCAGCAGGACTGAGGGAGATAGACACCATATTTGATTCGCCGTTTAGGAGGAAGTGGTAACATTTATAAAGGTCTTTCTTTACACAGTATACACATGACAGCGTGACTTTGGTTCCTCTTCTTCCAAAGTACCTTGTGCTATTAATGTTGATGGACGAGTAAAGAGAAAAAAGATGAGGAGAAATCTTTATTTAGATATGTTTGTGGGTTTCTGAGTTGTTTGTAATTGGTTTGTCAGCACAATTTGTCATTCTATGAGGTTTGGAAAGGATGAATTTAGATAATTATTAATTAAACTCTGTTGTCAACCAAATTTGTGGCATAATGTGGCATTATTTGTGGCAGAATTGTCCCTCGTTTCATTTTTTTAAACACTTATGTGAATTATTCAGTAAAAACAGTAAAAAACTAATTATTTGATCTGTAACATTGCTAAAATTATCATTTTTGAGGTGGGGCAGTTTTTATAGCTGCTGAATGAATATGTGGTTATACTAACATAATTCCTGTGGTTTACCATTTTGTTTTTTGAAAGAAATTAATATTTTTTTTAAAGCAAGGATTCAAAAAGTGACAGTAGGCTATAGACATTTACAATGTTACAAAAGATTTCTATTTCAAATAAATTCTGTTCTTTTGAACTTTCTATTCATCAAAGAACCTTGAATAACCCACAAAATCACAACTGTTTTCAGAATTGATAATAATAAGAAATATTTCTTAAGCAGGAAATCTGCATATTAGAATGATTTCTGAACGATAATGTGATGCTGAAGACTACTGAAAAGACTGCTGAAAATTCAGCTTTGCCATCACAGGAATATAGTTATTTATATA
>NW_015670581.1:0-977 GCF_001515625.1 Sinocyclocheilus rhinocerous | reverse complement strand
AACATTTAAAAAAGTTAGACGAACGTTCCATGAGTGATGTATAAATAACGTTTTTGTGCTAATGTTTTGAAAGCATTATTATATATATATATATATATATATATTATAGTATAACAGATAACTTTGAACAAACATTCTATTAACGTTTCTGATGCAGCTGATGCATCTTCATCTGTTTCGGAAAGAGCGATGACCCTCGTAAAGCGCTGAATAAACTGAATGTGTGTATCACACACACTAGACAAACGCTGTTTTATCAGAGGTGGACACGCGTCTGTTATCACGGCTGAAGACAGACGCATTCGTCCTTTGTTTGTTTCTGGCTTCGGCCAGATGTTACAATCAACATCTACAGGCCTCGTCGTAATTCACTCCATCGGCCCATTAGGCAGCGAGACCTTCACATAACTCAGCCGGAGCGTCCTGCACTTTCCATTACATGTTCAATATATTCCACTGCAAAAATGCTCTGGATTTTGAAATATCACGTTATCGATTAGCAGTCGCTTTTAAGGTAATGTTTTATCCATTTGATTCTCACAGAGCGAGAGCAGCTGCCGGAGACGGAGGACTAACTTTCCAGACGCTTAGAGCGAACGTGCTGCAGATGTCTCCAAACATCAGATCCCACAGAACGGCGAGCGAGGAGTGAAATCCTAGAAGCAGCAGAGGGATCGGGATTTCTCCAAATCCATTAAAGTCGGACTACTTTCTCTCAAAGTTAAATGGAACAAAACTATAACATTTTCAGTATGACGTTTTAAGAGGAAAACATCTTCAGAATAAACTTTTTTTTTTATTATCTTTTAAATTTATTTTAATTATTAGTGGTGTTTAACACTGTAAAATCTGACATATGAAATAAAAGTAAAAAATATCTTCTTCTTTTTTTAAATGGAACAGTTTATTTAACCTTTAGACAAAATATATGAAAAAATAACAATAGTATATATATTTTTTTTTTCATATATTTTTTC
>NW_015670580.1:0-1377 GCF_001515625.1 Sinocyclocheilus rhinocerous | reverse complement strand
ATATATATATATATATATACACATACATACATACATACATACATTATGTATTTAATATACACACTATAATACATTTATATTCTTTGGTTATTAAATACATATGAATAAAAAATATAAAGATTCTACTTATACTCCATTAAATTATTGTTTTGAATATTGCTGTATTTATTTACATTTTATTTTTAAATGTATAAATAAGTGTATTCATTAAATACATAGTACAATATATTTGTATATAATATATATTTATATTGTGTATTGTTTATATTTCATTATATGTTCCTTTTTTCTGAAAAAATACAGAATTCAAACATAGGCACCATTTTAATAAAATATGCTGAAAAGACCAACATTAGTTAGTGGTGGACTAGCTGGTTGAACCAAGAAACCACCGGTTAAGAGGGACACCAGCAACAAAACACAACATATGCTGCTGACAGCAAGAAGGGAAGACTTTAAAGGCTTTTATAAAACATATAGTCTAGACAGAAAGCAAGCGGTGAGTCATAGGTGTGTCTGAATATATATATACAAGCACACATTGTCATGAGTCATATGCATCCAATAATAATGTGTGAGAATTATGCCCTCCTTCTTTTGCAGGTGGTGTTCAGGGCATAAACTTGACAGTATCAAAATGTCCTGTTTGAAATATAACCTCACCTAACACAGCTATGAGTCATCCTCCACCAACACTGATAAATCTGTGCAATGAACATGCTGTAAAAGTTGCAATGTCCTTGCTTTTTCCAAGAAATGGCACAACAGCGCCAATCACTAGTGATTTAATGATTTTCAGGATGTAAAATATGAGTCAGTGCCATGAGTGTGATGCTCAGATATGCTCATAAATTTCATTCTCAGAATGTTATGTAACCCAAGTTTTCAATGTGAATAAAGATATATGCTTGTGTTTGTACGCTAGCACGGCACAGTCTCTTACTGTGCAACCAACAAAGGCAGTAACCACCGGCCGTCCACCCCCACACTGAGCTTGTAAACAAAACAAGAGCTCACGCCTTACAAGCTGCAAAATGTGAGCTTACACAAATGTCAGCCAAAATCCTACCAATACACTATATATATAACGAAGACAGAACGAAGTGGAGGACCCTTGCTGTCGCCTCATGCACCAGACGACGCGGAGAGGACTATATATACATTTATATTCTTTGGTTATTAAATATATATGAATAAAAAATATAAAGATTCTACTTATAATCCATTAAATTATTGTATTGAATATTGCTGAATTTATTTACATTTTATTTTTAAATGTATAAATAAGTATTTATATTTTTATTTATATTAAATACATAGTACAATATATTTGTATATAATATATATTTATATTGTGTATTGCATTTGTTTATATTT
>NW_015670579.1:0-543 GCF_001515625.1 Sinocyclocheilus rhinocerous | reverse complement strand
ATGAAAAAAAAGACAATTCTATCTATACAGTACTGTGCAAAAAAATTCTAAAATTCTAGTGGCCTAAGACTTTTGCACAGTACTGTATATGATTATATGCAAATGATATTAGTATGTATTTTTATTTGATTTATTTTTTTAATGAAGAGCATGGATGAACCACTAGGAGGCATAAGATATATAGCACCAACATTCATTAAAATCATATTTGGGCATCAACTGGAGTTTCTGGTGTGCTCTCTGTGTGTTGTTCGTGAGTGATGACAAAGTTTAGAAGGTGAGGGTCTAAATTTAGCAACTTTTCAGACTACCCCAGCAACTTTTTCTTCCAAAAGCACCTAGCAACAAATTTAGCTATTTCTAAAAATTGGTAATTTTTAGCAACTTTTGATAAGTGATTCAAAAGGTAAAAAGACACACATTTACCATCTAAATGACACAAAAAGAGGAAACCAAAGATGCCTAGCTGTACACACATCACGTGAATTAAGTTGCAAATGTTCAATTTAATAATAATAATTGAATAATTGTTCATTTATGATA
>NW_015670578.1:0-473 GCF_001515625.1 Sinocyclocheilus rhinocerous | reverse complement strand
CAGATAGAGACTCTACAAGAAACAGATTCACAGATAGAGATTAAACATATTAAACACTGTTACTGGAACTAGAATATCAAGTTTTACAGTCAGTTTATCTTATGGTTACTACATAAGGCATGCAGGAGCCGTATATTCATTTGTTATGGTATTTATTTAATCTAATTTAAGTATTTTATTGAATTTTCTATAAATTAATTTCTTTATTTTAATGTATATTCTTTATTTAAAATGTATAGTTGTGTTGATTGAGTCTGCTCCCTCTATAGGTAAAAGGGGCGCAAATAATGCACAGGTGCATAACAACGTTAATGAAGGAGCACAGACCAATGAGATTGAAAGCAGCAAGTGGAAACACTCATTGACCTGACCGTGCTCTGCTCACACACTCAAGGATGCAAACGAACTGATATACTGACTATATTTTCACACCCAACCCTCTACGGACACCTTGGCAATTGAATCGCCATTGG
>NW_015670577.1:0-414 GCF_001515625.1 Sinocyclocheilus rhinocerous | reverse complement strand
ACCACAATAATGAGTATCGAGCATGACTTTAGTCAAAAATCTGTTAAACATGGTAGATTCTTAATCAGAGTATTATTGTCTTAATCGTGTTAAAATCTGAATATTGTTGTCCTTGTAAATGTACTCACTGACATACTATTATAGTGTTTGCTCAGTTTGAATTAGATTTTATTTGTATGTTTTTATTATTTTAAGTATTTTTTTGCGTGTGTTTTGTCATTTTTGTTAGCTTTTGAATGTCTGTATAGTTTTTATTATCTTTTCCCCCATTAGTTTTAGTTATTTTGGTACTTCAAGTAAAAAAAAAGAAAAGAGAAATGTTGAAGTTTATTAGTGCTGTAAAACGATTCATCACGATTAATCGCATCCAAAAGTTTTTGTTTACATAATATATGTGTGTGTACTATGTATATT
>NW_015670576.1:0-546 GCF_001515625.1 Sinocyclocheilus rhinocerous | reverse complement strand
TATTCTTCATCAAGATCTTCGACGTCTTCACTTTTTCTTACAGTAGGTTGTGCATGACTTGCTATTCAGTGTAAGTTAATGATTTATGAGATCTGCTGGAGAGCTTCCACTGTAAACTCTAACTAGATCCGTATAAACCGCATCTGCTTGATAAGTGTGGTATATTACCAATGGGATTGCAAATAATTCTGTTACTAAAGATTTACCGTGGCTGTCATAGTAACACACTGAAAAACACTGTATAGAGAATTATATTTGAGAAATATTTTCAAAAAAAATTAATGTATGTGTAAAATATTGCATATTATTTCTAGTTTATTTTAAATTCTTATTGAAATAATACAGAACAAAAGAAAAAACAAAAAATTATATTATTATTATTAATCAGTATTATGTTTGGTTTGTAACTGTAAGATTATTAAAATGATAATATAATTAAACTTTAAAATATTATACTATTAAACAAGAACTACTTTATTTTTGCTGTTGTTATCTTTTGCTTTTTTTTACTTTGTTAGCAGCTGATGCCATTTAAAAAAATAAATA
>NW_015670575.1:0-603 GCF_001515625.1 Sinocyclocheilus rhinocerous | reverse complement strand
GCTTTTCACAATACAAATCGTTGCAAAGCAGCTTTACAGAAAATGAATGTTTCTACATTATATTTATTAGTAGCTGTGGTCAAGTTGATGTCCATATGGCAGAAATGTACAGTAAAAAGCATGCAGTTAGTTAATGGCATGTAATCAAACAAGTAATGCATGATAAAATACAAAACAGGCCTGGAACCAACTTCTCTCTGCTCCTCCCCAGATGATGAAGTGGATCATAGTGTGCCAGAGAGTGATGGAGCACCTCCAGGAGCAGGAACCCCTTCGGCGAAGGGCAAGGGCAAGTTCCCCAGCCTGGGCAAGATCTTCAAACCCTGGAAGTGGAGGAAGAAGAAAAGCAGTGATAAGTTCAAGGAAACATCAGAAGGTCTGTCGATTACTGACTCTCAAACTACACTAATCGAAGACAGTCATATTATGAATACAGTTATATTATAATGCTGATTCTGTTGAAAACTGAATTCTGATGTGAACATTTTTTGGTAAGTTACAGTAATAAGTTTTAATGTGTTATTAATGAAACTAGGATTTAGGATTCTCTTAAACTCAGTGTCTTTCAAAAGCAGTGGCTTAAGTGATTGTGTGTCTGAATGA
>NW_015670574.1:0-571 GCF_001515625.1 Sinocyclocheilus rhinocerous | reverse complement strand
AAAAGACATACGACTCAAGACAATCATCCAGTTGTGGTTTATTTCCGAATTTACACTATACCAGTCAATTTTTTACTGTAAAGCTGAATTTTTAGCAGCCATTACTCACATGATGCTTCAGAAATCATTCTAATATGCTGATTTGATGTTCAGTGATTATCAGTTATTTTTGGTGCTCAACTAAATATAATAGTTCTTATTATTACAAGTGTTGAAAACCGTTTTTGCTGCTTAATATTTTTTAGTTTTTTTTGAAGAATAGAAAGTTCAATGAATAGCATTTCATTATATATTTTGTAACATTATACTGTAAATGTCATGGCAAATCAGCATATTAGCAAGATTTCTGAGGAATCACATGACACTGAAGACTGGAGTAATGCCTGCTGAAAATTTAGATTTGACAGAAAATGTCTCTTTTAAATTGTAATAGTATTTCACAATACTACTCTTTTACTGCATTTGATCAAATGAATATAGCCTTAGTGCGTATAAGAGACTTCTTCATTAAAAAAAGTAATTATTACAAGTGTATAAGTTGTGATTGAAGTTCATTTTAATGTAAACATTC
>NW_015670573.1:0-672 GCF_001515625.1 Sinocyclocheilus rhinocerous | reverse complement strand
CACAGCTTCCCCCTGTTCCTCTACATCGTACCCTCTTATATCATTCATAACATACTGCCCTCTAGTGGTCACAACAACAATAACAATCACATATTAAATAGTACAAGTACAAATCAGCACAAAATGGTACAATATCCCACAGCAGATATATTACTTTAAAACACGGTTTGGATTTAGTTAATTTGGATTAGTAGTTATATCATAGAATACCTTGTTTTTTCAGCAACAATAAAATAATAAATCATGGTTGTTTTGTAACATTTTCAATGTGACATCTGATACTGATCCTATGGGGAAAGCAGCAGCAGCTCGCTGTTGCTATAGCAACCTTCTCGGGTGAATGCAACTTATTTGAAATAATCTATTTGGTGCCAGACAATAATTGGCACTGTTGTTGTTATATAGTATAAGTCAAACTTTTCCATAATATATGTGGAATCTTTCATTTATAACCTCTTGAATGGTCTAACTGAATATGATAGTATAGGACTGCAATAAGCACACAAGCATGTGATATAAAATTCTAATTATTATAATAAATATAGCTGATCTCCATAATAAAGTATTTGAGATGTTATTCTGCCTCTAATAGTTACTTTTAAGTCATTTTCAATGGCTGATGCAACCATGATCTTGGACTTCATATTTGACACCTACAAACATGGATGCAGC
>NW_015670572.1:0-605 GCF_001515625.1 Sinocyclocheilus rhinocerous | reverse complement strand
GCGCTTTTCACGATACAAATCGTTGCAAAGCAGCTTTACAAAAAATGAATGTTTCTACATTATATTTATTAGTAACTGTGGTCAAGTTGATGTCCATATGGCAGAAATGTACAGTAAAACGCATGCAGTTAGTTAATGGCATGTAATCAAACAAGTAATGTATGATAAAATACAAAACAGGCCTGGAGCCAACTTCTCTCTGCTCCTCCCCAGATGATGAAGTGGATCATAGTGTGCCAGAGAGTGATGGAGCACCTCCAGGAGCAGGAACCCCTTCGGCGAAGGGCAAGGGCAAGTTCCCCAGCCTGGGCAAGATCTTCAAACCCTGGAAGTGGAGGAAGAAGAAAAGCAGTGATAAGTTCAAGGAAACATCAGAAGGTCTGTCGATTACTGACTCTCAAACTACACTAATCGAAGACAGTCATATTATCAATACAGTTATATTATAATGCTGATTCTGTTGAAAACTGAATTCTGATGTGAACATTTTTTGGTAAGTTACAGTAATAAGTTTTGATGTGTTATTAATGAAACTAGGATTTAGGATTCTCTTAAACTCCGTGTCTTTCAAAAGCAGTGGCTTAAGTGATTGTGTGTCTGAATGA
>NW_015670571.1:0-1129 GCF_001515625.1 Sinocyclocheilus rhinocerous | reverse complement strand
AGACTCCTCAGCACCGCCGCCTGCCTGAGGAAATAAGTGAGAGAATTAAACGAGTGTCCTCCTCCTCCCCCAGGGCACTGGGAACAAAGAGAAGTATGCACACAGGATGATGAGGAAGCAGGTTCCTAACTGTGATTTTACTGCTGCCATGCCTTTCCTGTTCATGCCTCATATCCATATCTCTACTGGAGAACAGAGTTATTAGTGGAGTGATGGAACATGCACGCATTGTTGCCATGTCTGTTAACTGGAGTCTGATTCTGTTTTCCATTCGGTCAGGTAAATTAAATAAAGTATCGTTTCAGACACACAAGCACACAACTTGTCAGCACATTTTCTTTTTCCTTTGTTTTACTAAGGCAATGACTGAAATCTTTTAGGTTATGACTCACAGTGGAGGCTGAACGGTTTATTTCTAATACGGAGCGGAATGCAGAAATCCTGTCCTTACCTCGGCTGGTGCAGAGCGAGCTATGACGCGTCAGGTTTCCGAGCACACACATATACACACGTACACACACTGCTAAATACAAAAACAGTATAGACGCCCGTAGTTGTGTCGTTAGAGGTCCGTTCATGTTATCCGTGTCTTCAGCAGCAGCGGTATATTAGAGGACATCAGTGATGGAGCGACGATGCTGTTTTCAAAGCTGCACGAATGATGGTCTACGTCACGCAGCAGCGATCTCTCAACTTCACGCGCGTGAAAGTCTGTTGTTTGCTCCATATGCTCTCACGGCGATTTAAGAGCCGTCTGCAATGTCGTAAGCTTTTTTTATTCGATTTAACGTCGGTTTTGAATGCTTTCATTTATCCCGATTTTTTTCCCTCAGAGACATAAACGGTTTAACTCATACATTTTGAAAGATGTTTTTATATATATATTTTTTTAATGCTGTTTATTAGCTGATTTAAGCTGCATACATTAAATGTTTTGGATTGTAAGTATATAAATGTAACGAAGCATATTCTTATTTAAACATCTGTATGTTTTCCTGTAAAAAAAAAATCGAAATATCCTTAAAATGATTTGAAACATGAAATATTTCACACTATAAAATATTAAGAAAATAATTCTGAAGTTTGTAATTTTGTTCTTTTGGCAAATATTTAGACTTAACTTAGATAC
>NW_015670570.1:0-1121 GCF_001515625.1 Sinocyclocheilus rhinocerous | reverse complement strand
CAGTCTGTGATGTGTTTATGTGGTATGAATGATGTGCATGGCTTGAGTTTGATATTCACATCAGGTCTTATTTGGTTTTTATTCATTTATCTTGAAGTAAAGACCTGAAAATAAACTGTCATCTTTCAGCTATCTCTCATGGTGCTCCAACATAATTCACAGCTGGGCACCAACATCCATGAACAAACAGATTGCTTAACCAGAGCCATTATCTAGAGCAGGGGTCTCCCTTATTTCATTCGGGAGCTACTTTTTACAAACGAAAGCGGCTGAGAGCTACCAATTTTATACAATACTTAAATCTCTTAAATAATGTATCAATCCAAGCTGTTATACAGGTGCATCTCAATAAATTAGAATGTCGTGGAAAAGTTAATTTATTTCAGTAATTCAACTCAAATTGTGAAACTCGTGTATTAAATAAATTCAGTGCACACAGACTGAAGTAGTTTAAGTCTTTGGTTCTTTTAATTGTGATGATTTTGCCTCACATTTAACAAAAACCCACCAATTCACTATCTCAATAAATTAGAATATGGTGACATGCCAATCAGCTAATCAACTCAAAACACCTGCAAAGGTTTCCTAAGCCTTCAAAATGGTCTCTCAGTTTGGTTCACTAGGCTACACAATCATGGGGAAGACTGCTGATCTGACAGTTGTCCAGAAGACAATCATTGACACCCTTCACAAGGAGGGTAAGCACGCTTGAGGCTGCTTTCGTGAATGAGTCATGCTCTCACTGCGAATAGAAGAAGGCTACTTTGTCGAATAGACAGGGTGACCTGAGGGTTACAGTGGGGGCAAACCCGCCGAGTAAATCTCAGTGGGCCCCCCATTCCTCTAGCATGCCGCAAGCTGTGGAGCTTCCAGGTGAACATGTCGGTCCTTCTCATGGGGGACCGGCTGTTCATTCGGTGCTCCTCCAGATGACCAGATGTCGATTGCGGCATCGGAGGATGAGCTGGAGTGTGGGGATGAGGACTCGGCTGTGTTGCCCCCTTCGGGGAGAGTGGCGTTGCCCGAGCCTGACCCAGAATTGATGGCTATTCTTTCCCGGGCTGCCGAGGCGGTCGGGCTCGAGTGGAAACAGCCACCGTGTCCCGAACCGTCGAGGTTAG
>NW_015670569.1:0-544 GCF_001515625.1 Sinocyclocheilus rhinocerous | reverse complement strand
AGTAGTGTATATTATATTGGTTGAGCACAGACACACTCAGTGAGGCATGTAAAAGGTAATAAGAGTTAATAATAAGAGTACAATATTAAATTAAACTCAATTTCCTTCACAAGCTACTTATGAGAAAGGCTTTTTCTGAAACAGAAGCATCACTACTGTTTAACAACACTGAAGCCATGGAACCATCAGAATTAATCTCAGATAAGAGCTTTAATCACTGATTTATTAAGACATGTTTTAAATAAAATGATGCAACAGCACTAAAACTCAATGAAAAACCTAGATAACAAATCTTGGATTAGATCAAACCTGCTTAACTCTCATTCTGACGGCACCCATTCACTACAGAGGATCCATTGTTGAGCAAGTGAGGCAATGCATTTCTCCAAACCTGATGAAGAAACAAATTCATCCTCATCCATAATCTTGGATGGCCTGAGGGTGAGCACATTTTCATTTCATTTTCACATCAGAGAAAAAGGAATGAAAAAGAAAATATTTCATCTCACCTGTTATTGGTCCCCTTGATTGGTGACCTTGATGG
>NW_015670568.1:0-575 GCF_001515625.1 Sinocyclocheilus rhinocerous | reverse complement strand
TTTTGCCACCAAAACATCATGGAATATGTGCTGCAGGAATGAGACAAAATAAAGAAGGTGAATGTAATGACAGGGTTTCGGATTCAGTTACGACTACGTAATTCTTTTGACTTGGTTTTGTTTCCTTTTATGGTTTTTTTGTGAAAGTTGTATTCTCATAAATAATGGTTGCAGTATTGAATAAGGCTTTTGCATTATTAAAAAAACAGAATGCTAGCTGTACTACAAGTATCTTAATCTGTACAGTAAGTAGTAGCTTACATTTCTACTCAAAACTGTTGAGCTCAATGGTCCAACTGTGATCTCCTTGTAGGATTTGTTTTTGGACATGGTGGCTGGTCCTGCTAATGACTAGCTACCATTTTCCAAAACAAAGCTGTATTATCCAACTGGCATTGAAGTGAATCTTTAATTTAACTGGAGCATGTTGCTGGAATACATGTGTCCCAATACAACAAAAACCTATGTAACTCAAAAACATTGAAAACATACTGATAACAGCCGTGATTTGCTAACATATTGTTTAACTTTGCATCAGGAACTTTGTGGAGCATTGAGTGGTGGTTCTAATAAAA
>NW_015670567.1:0-657 GCF_001515625.1 Sinocyclocheilus rhinocerous | reverse complement strand
AAGTACATTGTACTTAATTTTTGATGTAAGTACATAGTAGTTAAGCCCCAGTCTGTGCAGCATGAAAGCATTTCTTCAATAATTATGTAAAAGTATAGTGACAGTACAGTACATATCAACTGATTCTTTGACTTTATTTTTCTTTCTGATACACTGAGTATAAACTGAACAGGATTATAGTTAAAAGATTTCTTATACTATGACTCCTTCTGGTGGTTATCCCTGGTATTACAGTCTTAATCTGTCACATGAATTGTCTGATAGTTTACATTTTTTGATGGCCCCTGAGCATGATACATTTATATAACTAAGCATGTTCTCCATATGTAAAAAAATGTTTATAAGAAAATTTTATTAATCTTTTTTACTTTTATTTTAATAAATCGCCATGGCAACACCGTTCAAGATATTCAAAATCCGTTCACAATTTAGCATCTTCAGTATCTTGGCATCATGTTGACAAAGTTTGGTGTGAACTGCATGTTTCTGTTACGAGGAGTATGAATTAATTAACAGCCTGAGTTTTCCAAAAATCCACTTTCAAACCAAAACAGCAAACTTCCGGTTGATCATAGCTAATGACTGTAAAATAGAAAGATGTCCAGCTTGATGAGAACAATATATGTACCGAGTTTGGTCACTGTAAGAAAAACTAAC
>NW_015670566.1:0-703 GCF_001515625.1 Sinocyclocheilus rhinocerous | reverse complement strand
ACTTGGGCCAGTAACTTGACCATCCAAATATGCACTTGGCATTGGAATTGGCGGCAGGTTTTGTACATGCAAGCATGCTCATATTTTCTTTAGAAAATGCAAAAATCTATTTTATACAGTAAGAACAGACTGTATCAAAAGGAGAGGACTAGCTAACACATTACAACACCCCTTTAAAGTTTTCTTTCTCCAATACAACAAAGTTGGTTGGGAAAATCTCATGGAAAATCCATAGTTTCGGCTGTTTCACAAGTTAAGTGTTTATTTTCAGTGGCTGGCTAAAGATAAGATTTAAATGTGGAAACTGGAGACCAAAAGTGAGCTGAGAATCAATGCAAGATAAACAGACATGGATGTTCATATTTGCTCAAGGCAAACACAATGATCTGTTCACTGGCATAAAAAAGGCTCTGTCAATAAAACCAGGCCTGTTTTGGTCCAAATTTGAGACATTTTAAATTTGATTCCAAATAGACATCCTATTCAAACTTTATCACATGAATCAGACCCACTCTTAATCGCTTTTTTTCCCCACTTAAGCAGCTTTCCTAACAGTAGTCTTGTAAAGTTGGAGAGGGGTCAAGTCATTTACGTCATTTTTGTGCTGCTCACTGTCTTGTGCGCATGAAGCATCTGTTGAGACGTGCCCTTCTCCTGCGGAGCAATTACTGATAAGAGCAAAACTGTTTATCTTGTCCAAGGC
>NW_015670565.1:0-628 GCF_001515625.1 Sinocyclocheilus rhinocerous | reverse complement strand
TCATGCGTCCCACCGCGCTCAAGTCTAGACTAGACAACATTCAGATTGACCATCACTTCATGATGGTTTAGTATTAGATTAAAAAATGCCCTCATGAAAGGAAAAATGCTGGTGGAAACAAAATCCAGGGCAAATACTGGCCTTAATAAAACGTAAATAAAGTTCACATGTACATGAATCATAATGTCTCTATCGTTGTGTTTTGTGACATCGCTCTGACAAAGTATCTGATATGTGCTAAGTGCGCTTATCAAATGGCAAAAGGCTGCACTGTAATGAAGTATATAGTCTTCACTGTGTTCATTTACACATGAGCAGCTCATGATCCAGTGTTTTCAGCATCTCTGAGAAGCTCGATTTCCAGAGAATGCAGTGTTATTGTTATTATGCAGTGTGGATTATTATTTTTAGGGGTTCAAGTGCAAAGCAAAAAGCATGTGTCGGATTTGAAAACGATAGCAACATTTTCGGCTATTTTGGATTTTTTTGAAAAACATATTTTTGCAAACTAGTTCGAACTAGTAATAAAAAGTGCAGTACAATTCTCTGGACTCTCTAGACCAATAATTATAATAAAAAAAATTTGAACTTTTGCATTTGGACAGTTATAACAGGGTCATTTAAAAAT
>NW_015670564.1:0-564 GCF_001515625.1 Sinocyclocheilus rhinocerous | reverse complement strand
AAAATCTTGTTTTCTGAAAAATGCATGAAAATTAGTTTATGCTTAAAACAAGAAAAATTATCTCAGTGGGGTAAGAAAAATAATCCTTTTTTTTTTTCACTGCACTGACATACTTTTTATTTTAAGCATAAACTTTTTTTAAGCATTCATTTTCATGCAGAAAACAAAACTTAATATCTAATAGACCTACTTGATTTTAATAATCTGACTTTCTCTCATAAAAAAAATGCACAAAAAAAAATGTTAGTTTAAATATGCCAGTTGGCTAAGAAAAATAATCTTGTTATTTAGTAGAATTTAGTATATTTAATAACCATTTTCCTTAAATGAAGTAAATGTATCTTGATTTAAGAATGTTTAGATATTTGCAGTGATTTTTCTTTTGAAACATTTCTTCAAAAGTAAAAAATGAATGCAATATTCAACTTTTCATTCAACAGATTTGATTTATTCAGCCACAAACTAACAAAATTAATGACAAAATTAATATTTAGAAATTTCATACTTTCAGCCACTTGTTGTAACTTGATATAAGAATGTTTAGATATTTGTAATGGAAAACAA
>NW_015670563.1:0-632 GCF_001515625.1 Sinocyclocheilus rhinocerous | reverse complement strand
TTGTGTGTATGTGTGAAAAACCGTGCAATATACAATCGTTTATGCACTTGAAAAATGCGATTTCGCCCCCCAGTGGCCGAAAAACCTAGGACTAGCCTAGTTTGCAAAATACCCAAAAATTTTGACGACCAAATCCGAGGCATACGTTTTGTCTGTTGTGAGCCAAAGATTCTAAGTGTCTAACGATATAAGACACTTGAGCCTGCAAATAACGGCTTAGGAGTTATGAACGATTTCATACTTTTGAGTGCTGTAGTAGAGTGCTGTACTACCATCCCTCCAAGTTTCAATTCTCTACAACTAATGGTCTGGTCTGCCCGATCAGTTTTATGTGGAGATTGCTGATCCTTGGTCATTCTAACATTTGCAATAGGGTTTCAGCTCTACGTGCATGAACCCCTAATAATAAAACAGAAATGACTGTTCTCAAACAAAGAGAAATGTGAATTACTTGAAACAGCATAAAAACACGTTACACCAACAGAATTTCCGCAAGTGTTGTCCTAACTAGTCGAGTTAACTGAAATGTTAAGGGTTTGTGAATTCACAGGATGCATTTCAAAATAAATGATGCTGTCACAGTTATCGGATTATTGTTCTGTTGTTTACTGACTTTTTCTTGTCGTTTTGTT
>NW_015670562.1:0-695 GCF_001515625.1 Sinocyclocheilus rhinocerous | reverse complement strand
AGGTCTTGGAATTGGTTTCCGGGGAATGCGTAAACTCATAAAAATCCATACCTTGGAGCCAGTGTCATTTTGAAACTGTCTGAAAATGTAATAGCATAATGCAGTCATTGTAAGCTACAGTTATTTCTCTTTTCCTTGATACAGTTCTACGGATCTTTATGTAAAAGGACATTTTCATGAATATGCAACTGTTCTTCGTGAAGCCAAACCTTTGAGAATCAAGGCAAAGGAAAGAAATCCCATATCTACTGATACCATCACGCTACAGTACTGCCATTTATCCAGAGATGGCAATCAGTTTGAGTTTCCTGATAAAGCTGTTTTAGATTCCACAAGAATCATCATAACAACAACTGCTGTGGCTCGTTTCTTCCATGACATGAAGCTCACTGAAAACTACTTCAGCCACATTCTGATTGATGAAGCTTCTCAGATGTTGGAGTGTGAGGCTCTCATGGCACTGGGCTTAGCAGGTAAAAATACACGTGTTGTTTTAGCAGGAGACCACATGCAGATGGGACCAAAGCTCTTCTCTGTGAAACAAGACAAATGTTCAGAACGTACCCTCCTCAATCGCCTCTTCTATTACTACCAAGCTGAAAACAGTGACATTGCCAAACAAAGCCGAATCATTTTCAATGAAAACTTCTGTTCCACAAAGGATATTGTAGATTTTGTATCAACGCATTTTTATG
>NW_015670561.1:0-647 GCF_001515625.1 Sinocyclocheilus rhinocerous | reverse complement strand
ATGCCTATATTTGGAAAATCTTGTGATTTAAAAATACAAAACCAAAGGTACTTCATCATATTTGATTTTCACATTTGGAATTGGAATGTGAACTGAAAGATTTGTACATCTAGTCTGTTTTTAATGCACACTTGATTGAAAACTGTAAAAATCAACAGACTAATTGGATGAGCCACATACAAATTTTAAAGTGATCAACATACAACATATCCGACTGCTCATCATTGGAAATTTATATTAAAGTTGTGGCGACCACAACTGCATGAAACTTGCATGCGTCACCATTTTCTGCCATGTAGGATAAACAAGCACAGCCTGAACGACTAATAGAGGATGGATCGGACCCAGATGTCAGGATGGGTTACAACGAGGAACAAAACTGTATGATGGAGCAGAGTTCATCTTCAAGCACAACTACAGAGGAAGATCATACAGTGCTCTGGGAGAAAAGAAAGGTTGGTAAAAATGGACAGTTGAGTGGAAAGTTTGGAAACGCCTACTAAGGAATGAATGTATGCTGGACACTTGTTAGCTGCTTTTCCTTCACTATTCACTCATAAAAAAAAAAATTCTATTAAAAATGTTAGTTTTGCAAAGAAATACACACCACGGTAATTTGTCTATGAAAATATTTAAGCATTAAATAA
>NW_015670560.1:0-511 GCF_001515625.1 Sinocyclocheilus rhinocerous | reverse complement strand
GATAAGATTTTACATGCAAAAAAAAAAACAAATCATTTCTCGAAGACAGTTAGCACAGGTGTGATGTAGTAAGTAGAAGACCTTACTCCATCTTTGTCAATGCTTCCTTCATCTTCATCACTGGGATGAGGACAGTCCTCCACAGGATTGTCAACATCACCTCACTGGACAAGCGTTTCTTACCCTGTAGGAGCTAAAATTTGATTATTTCACCACTAGAGGGCGATGTGCACTGTGGTGAGTAGATGTAGCTCACCTGTTCAACATCACATATTAACCTTCCCTTGAGGATGTATTGAACAGGTACTGGGGAACATATGGTTCTTAGCTCCACATGCCTTTATTGTAAATGTTGTTTGTTCATTAAATTAACCAGTCAAGAAATGGACATCGCTTTGTGGACTTGTTTATTCCAACCTGAGTCAACAACAATTACCCCCCTGCCATGGCTTATAGCAGGGAACCCCAAATCTGGCCCACGGGATCCACTTTCCTGCACAGTTTAGCTCTA
>NW_015670559.1:0-620 GCF_001515625.1 Sinocyclocheilus rhinocerous | reverse complement strand
GGTGTTTAGCTACAGGAACAACTGAAAACCAGTTAAACAGACTAGAAAAACCATATTAGCTTGCTTTAAGTTATTTTTTGTAGTGGGGAATGCTTTACTCATGTGAGGCCTTGTAGCATCAGCATGTCTGACATATATGCGGTATCATCTCATAATAATGTCTCTGTGTTGCTTACATGAATATTATACTGAAATCCAGTTTGCATAATAATCTAACAACAGCCCCTGAATACAACACGATCATTTCATTAATAATAAACGCATCACAAGGTTTCTGCTAATGCACCTTACATGTTTAGTCAGTGGAAACACTTAATCGGAATGTAATCAGCCCAATGAATGCTTGCATAAACAATGGAGCTTCGAATCCGGTCCGCCTGTAGCCCTTTGCTCTCAGGCCTTCTTCTTCCTTGAAGGCATATGAAGATTTATTTGTGCATTTTACCTCCACTTGAAAAAGAATCTCAATGCCGTAAAGTCAATTATTGTACATTTTCAGAGCCAGAATATAAAACGGGGAGATATCATTTGTTATGGATAGCTTGAAATTCAACTTCATTTTTTGCTTTTATCTCTGTTATAACTGGTTTAGCCTTGAGTCGTGCCCACGGCAAAAAGCA
>NW_015670558.1:0-668 GCF_001515625.1 Sinocyclocheilus rhinocerous | reverse complement strand
ACTATCTCAGACGGGAACATTCAGTTTTTACAATGACTGACTCTGTTTATCTGAACTACGTAACTCCTATTCATTTTAAATGGGCCATATTTTACATTGCATTTTATTTATCCCCTGAAGGCTTGTAAAGTGTCTTGCACTTAAAACTGTGACAGATGAGTTTTCCACTCTCTCTCTGACTAAAATTAAATGAAAATGAAGAAGACTTCAGTCTGATTTTGCAATAAGCTTCTAATGACATTAGGTAATGCAATAGCTAGCATAAGAACTGTATTCAAGTTGTATAAATAAACATTAGTTAACGTATTAAATGAACATGAATTGATGAAATATATAATATATAACTTATGTTAACAAATTGAACTTTATTGTAAAGTATTACCAAGACTATATACAAATGACCTGCACTACCATTCCAACATTTGGGGTTAGTAAGAATTATTTCTTTATTTATTTTTAAGGAAATTAATACTTTAATTCAGCAAGGATGCATTCAATTGACCAAAAGTGGCAGTAAGGACATTTACAATGTTACAAAATATTTCGATTTTCAAATAAATGCTGTTCTTTTGAACTCTTTATTCATCAAATAATCCAGAAAACAAAAATTGTATCATGGTTTCCACAAAATTATTAAAGGGGTCATATGATGCGATTTCAATTTTTCC
>NW_015670557.1:0-1146 GCF_001515625.1 Sinocyclocheilus rhinocerous | reverse complement strand
GTACATACTTTAAGGGCATAGTATAAGTAGGCACATTGGGACGCAACAAGGGAGTTAAGGTACTGGAAAGGGGGTTCAGTTGTCTGGATCTAGAGGTGTAGCAGGAAGAAAAACACTTTGTTTGCTAAATGTATTCCTTATGTACTTGTTGTCCCCCTTACATTCCTATATGGTGTAATGTATCATTCTAATTGGATAAACCATGACACCATCCCATTTATCTATATAATCGACTGATGTAAGAATAAACTTTGAATAAGTTTGTGGACAGAGACTTGACTCAATGTTCATGACTACTCATGGGCCCATGCATTCATGAGTGAAAGGGGGACTGAAAATATTCTGACGGGACCAAAATATAAAGAGGTTTGTTTGTTTTTTAAACACAAATGTTTACGGTTAAATGATGTTCATTTCACTGCTACACTACAGCTTCACCAGAAGACTACAACTCCCATGGTGTCACGGGGTAAGCCAGGACTTGCGGCACCACGTGGTTAGGCTGTCGCAGGTGTCTTACAGCGGAGAGCAGGACAACATGACGAGTAAAGATCCCGGAGTAAGTTAGTTAATATATATTATAATCTAAAGAAAGTATTAGAAATGTGTAGAAACATTTTGTTTGCGGATAATAACTGCATTGTAAATAACTGGCGTCTAGTAGTTTGCATTTAAATAGTATGTGTTTATTTATGTTTTAAAGAAAGCTATGCTAGTATGCTAGCTTTGCCAGGTTTAATTATGTCACTATGAAGCAACCTTGTATAACTTTATGTATGTGATCATCGAAATATGATCATTATTATATAGTTCATTCACAGTTTCAAAATCACAATTTGTGTCAGTGTTGTGAAATTTTAACAGTGTTTTAAAGTTGACTCTCATGCATCCTAGACAAGGTCATTTTGGCACACTTGAATCAGTGGCGTAGGCAGAATTGTATTTTTGGTCGGGCCTGGGCAAAAGTGAGCGGGGAGTCGGACTCAATATCCAGGTCATTTCAATCTTTTCTTTTATCCTATTGAAAAATAAACCGTAGAACACAGTGGAAGACACGCATAGTAAAACTACCACGTCTCCGTCACGAACTTTTTTCCGATCCCATTGTCAACATAATCTAAAATCATTCACAACAGCCCCAATCCC
>NW_015670556.1:0-588 GCF_001515625.1 Sinocyclocheilus rhinocerous | reverse complement strand
GTTAAAAGACATATTGAAATTGACACACAATTGTGAGGGTCTAAAGTGGCCTCACAAAATATTTCGGATTAGCTCTGTCCAGCCACATAACAAAAACACTCAAGAGATTCATTCCAGATTAATTTGAACAAGAATGTTCTTGTACAAAACTAAACACTTTAACCAAAGAACAAGAACCAGAATTAAGCTGTGATGTCCTGCTGTCATGTGTGAGTCCTCACTTGAACTAGGCTAATCTCTAAGAGTGTTTTATGAGCTGAGGTGTCAGGTAAGGCTGAATTAGACGAATACCGAGAACCGCTAATCAAATCAACCTGGACCTTACGACAGTTAACCACAGCTGAATCTAACCTCCATTTAAGTCCACTGGGTACTGGCGTTGAACTCATTTAAACCCAGGGATTGCCTTAGAAAAGAGAAGATAAAAAGTGCATATCAGCGCTGCGGCATAAGGAAAAGAGGAGAGAGTGAGAACAGGATAGTTGAATAACATCTGGCCTGAAAACAAGCTTAATGAAAAGCAGACAGGGAAGCTCAACACATATGTATGATGAATGGGTTATTGCCCAGCCTCAGACTTGGCTCACA
>NW_015670555.1:0-613 GCF_001515625.1 Sinocyclocheilus rhinocerous | reverse complement strand
CAGGATTGGCTTGGGGTCCAACGTCCGCGAGGGCCATCGTGGGTGTGGTACCTGGACGGCTATACAAACAGATCTTTAAAAAAGGCGCGCCTGGAAAAAAAGGTAGGCAATATTTTGCTTGAATTGGAAATAAGACTGTTTGTGTAGTTGACTAGGGTCACGCCTGTGGTGGTAATCTGAGACAGGGCTTCACCAATAAATGAATCTTAAGATATTGAATTTAAGCTAAAATTAAGTAAAGTAAAAGTGGGGTTGGGGGGTTCCAGATGTCAAAAGATGCACATGCTTTAGATTAGTAGAGAGCTCTTGTATATAAGTTGTATATAAGAAGTGCACTGTGCCAGCCGAGAAGGGGCACAAATACTGGGTCGGGACTTCCCAAAGTAAGTAAGCCCAGGAATCAAGGAGCCGCTCAGACGGTGGAGCGTGGCCTTGAGGGGTACTTCTGAGGGAAGACTTCCCAAAGTAAGTAAGCCCAGGAATCAGGGAGCCGCTCAGAGAAAGTCGAGCGTGGCCCTGAGGGGTGCTTATGAGGGAGGGGTTGCTTGATCGGGTATCTGTAGAGTAGTTTTGTGTACACAGTGCCAGCCGAGAAGGGGCATAGTGCCAGCCG
>NW_015670554.1:0-747 GCF_001515625.1 Sinocyclocheilus rhinocerous | reverse complement strand
ATCGGGTGAGTACTGGAAAAAGTGGTATCGGTGCATCCCTACTTTCCAGGTCCAGAAAGTTAATCTTTTCCTTATTATATTCTAAATATAATTTCACATTAGAATTGTTATTATTAAGATATTGATGAAATTAAATCAAATCTTCCTCTGAACCCCAAAAAATAGAATAACATTATCAATATAACATCCCCACCAAATTATATAATCCAAGCAAGGATTTGTTCTAGAGTTCAGTACATAATCTTTTTCTCATTTACCTAAAAATAAACCAGCATAAGAAGGGCTATAACATGCCCCCACAACCTTATCTTGAAAGACAAATATATTGTTGTTAAGTGTCCATTTTGTCAGATTTAATAAAAACTCAGAAGGTGGTAACTCAGTTTCAGGCTTACTTTTCATTAAATATTCCAAAGCAAACAATCCATTCTCATGATCAATATTTGTATATAAAGACTAAACATCCATGGTATAAGAGGAATTACGAATATTATTCAACTCTTGAATCTTTTTCAATACATCAGTAGTGTCTTGAATATATGCTGGTAATGAAGGTAAAAATGGTTAGATAAAATAGTCGATATATTTTAGAAACAGGTTCAGTTAAACTACCATTTCCACTGATCACTGGTCGACCAGGAAGGTTCTCTACATTCTTACGGACTTTTTTTGGTATCCCCAAAATGTATTTACAATTTATTTATTGTAAATAAAATAATCTGATATATAGCCTATGTACAATTTAAT
>NW_015670553.1:0-744 GCF_001515625.1 Sinocyclocheilus rhinocerous | reverse complement strand
TAAGGGGGTCTGAATACTTTCCGTACCCACTGTATATATTAAATTTATAAAATGTATTAAAAAAAGGTTAAAATCTAAAACATTTATATATATATATATATATTTAAATGTTTTAGATTTGTGTGTGTATGTGTGTGTATATATATATATATATATTAAATGTCATTTATTAAAAAAAGATTAAAATCTAAAACATTTAAATATTTTTAATCTAATATTTAATATTAAAATATTTTTTACAACAAATGGGATTTGTCCAGCAATTAGATTATTAGATTATTCTTCATCAGACATTCAAACACATTAACTTTTTGTCACAAGTACTAACTACACAACTTGCATTATTTTAGGGCTATTTCAATAAAAATATTAAAATGTCTAAATTACTAAATAAGATTAGAATAGAATAGAATAGAATAGAATATAAATTATATTTTAAAATAAAACATTTGAATATTTTTAAATGTAATATTTCATATTATTAAAATATTTTTGTCCAGCAGAATATTATCTGTATTATTGTATTATTTTAGAATAATGTTAATTAAAAAAATTATGTATTTGTATATATATATATATATATATATATATACTGTATAGTATATTTACATACTGGTAAAAAATGTATAGCCTGAATGCTTTGGATAAAAGCGTCTGCTAAATGCATCAATTATTATAAAATAAAATAAATAAAAAAATTATATATTCAATTCAATTCAAGTTTATTTGTACAGCGCTTTTCAC
>NW_015670552.1:0-1782 GCF_001515625.1 Sinocyclocheilus rhinocerous | reverse complement strand
AAATGCTGTGAAAATACAGGTATCGGTATCGGCGAGTACCAAAAAATAAAAGTATCGGTCTCGTTCTGAAAAAAGTGGTATCGGTGCATCCCTAGCTTTGAGAAAGCAAATACAAATGTACTCAAAAAAAATATATAAAAATATTTGATGAAATCTGCTTAACATACATGTGCAGTGCAGAAAAACAATTAACCTGAGAAAACGCAGACCACCAGAAATGATTAACTAAGCAACCGGCCAGGAAAACACTCACCTGTTACCAGAGATTTAGAAACAACAACAGGATGTCCAGACCATTACTGACTAATCGTGACATTTTCAGTAAAAGGACTTCCATTATACACTAGTGGTGTAAGATAATCCATTTTTATTACAAACTAGCAAAAAAAACAGCATTACACCAACAGCACAGATACATATTACACACCTGAACACCACTCTAGACAACCAGTGAAAGCACACAGCAATATTTGCAACAATACATACACAAAAACTGATAATATTAAACACCTGAACTCAAATACCTTACCAATCAAGTCAAACACAGCAATGATGAGGAAGTGAACTTGTGCTGCTTATATAGTGGAGCCTAAAGCCCTCCTTGCATGCTTGTTGCATCAGAAAGGGAAAATCACAGTCATCGCGGGGCAGATCCCTCACACACATAAACCTGCTGCCCTCAGCAAACACAGAGCAGTGATGAAACTCCAGTTAATGGAAAGATGGGCAAATGACTTGAATTAATGGAGAAGAGATGGAGGCATGTTTAATAAAAGTTTAAATATGTTTTAGCAGACCACAGTTCTTTGACGCAAATGCAAAGGGCAGCAATGGTCTTTAAGTAACAGGTAATCTTGTTTTGATGCTACTCTCGATAATTAATGGCTGGATCGCATGACATCTTTTGAGATTACTGGAACAGGAAATGACATGGCAACCAGCACTTAAGGGTTAGCACAGGTTAACACTCTCATTAAGATGGTAATCAACTTAACCACCTCCCACAAGGCCAAAAGACCAAGAATCTGCTCAGCATCAGACCCAGACAAATTTAGCCATTCAAGCGACTGAGTTCAGAGAGGGAAAGGAAAACAGGTCCAGGTGAAACTGCTGCTGTCCCACATTGGCCAGTATTACAGCAAAACCTTAAATTCAACCTAATAAACTAAAAACAAACCAAGGCTTGCAGAAGAAAATTTCTTTAACTAAACGACTGGAACATAAAAGCAGACAATCACTTTCAAGGTACAGATTTTATATAATAATTATAATTAGGTATTGAATAACTTAATCGAATCTGAAACAGATCAAAAACAAGGGAAAAATGATTCGCCAAAATCACTATGCCAAGTTTTACTCTTGCCAAAAAAAAAGTATTTATATATGGATAATATATATGTACATACACACACATACATATACAATATATATTATATATAATGTAT
The DNA here is from genome assembly GCF_001515625.1 of Sinocyclocheilus rhinocerous. Classification (NCBI taxonomy): domain Eukaryota; kingdom Metazoa; phylum Chordata; class Actinopteri; order Cypriniformes; family Cyprinidae; genus Sinocyclocheilus; species Sinocyclocheilus rhinocerous. Next base: position 337 of record NW_015670552.1, on the reverse strand, counting down.
ATGTGTGTGTATGTGAATGTATATATACAAAGAGACGAGCAAGAGATCCATTACTTATGTCATCAATGAAACGTTAATAACTAAACTAATAACAGGCAAATATACTATATAAATTTACAAAATGCATGTAGTATCTCACAGACAAGTAAATTTTTGAAATTCCAACAACCCTGACAGAATACACACACACACACAAACAGTACACCTGAAAATTATAAATACAACCTGGATTAGGGTTGCAAAGGGGTGGAAAATTTCCAGAAACTTTCCAAAAAATCCCTGGAAGATAAAAAAAAAATCCTGAAATGTTTCCCAAATTTACTGGAAATTTTCCACC
>NW_015670551.1:0-960 GCF_001515625.1 Sinocyclocheilus rhinocerous | reverse complement strand
TTTGCAGATTTACAAGATTGCATTACTTCACATTTTTTGATAGTTAAAACATTCTTCTCTGTGACTGCTGCACTGTAAAGTTGACTATTTTACTCTGTAAATGATAAACTTGGCACCTAGTCCTCAAGGCAATATATACACACAGAAAGGTCAGTTATTTAGGTTTATGAGAAATGTCTCACCCCAAGAGCTTTCGGTTGGCCTTTCAGAAATGCCTGAAGTCCATGAAGAGGTGAAACCCCTGCCCCGTGTTGTGCATAAACAGGCACCGGAGCATTTATCACCGTCGTAACAGGTGTCGCTTGTTGAAACTGGATGACGAACGTTGAAGAGTTTGTGGGTGCTGGACCGGTGCTGGACATTCTGGTTTCTGAACCTCAAACTGACCTGTATAAACCCCTAGTGAATCAAAACAGGTTAACAATATGATTATGAAATTTCCAGTGTATTTATTAAAACATTCTTCATTAAATATCTGTCACTAATTTCTGTATCAGGTCACGTGACAAAAGAGCAAGCGACTCGGACCTGAAGACCTGAGAGATGAGCTCTATATTTCTGTTTTCTGTACAGATCCTAGAGGATGTTGCGCAGCGCAGTCAACACTAAATGAATGAACCGCTCTTTGAAACATACTAAAGAATCGTTCAAGAACGACCCATCACTGCAGTGCCTGGTTTCCTCCATACATGATTCCTGGAACTGAGCTGCATAATGTTGCATTGTAGACCAATTTTGAGCAATTATGTGGAAAGGTAATTATAGGCTTAATGGACATAAATCATGCTCTGTTGCACGATAAGCAAGCTAACATGTATAGTATATTTGCTGTGTACATAGTTTAACAGCATTAAGTGAAAGAGGGTAAACATAGTTATTTAACTGAAATTGGTGTCTATTTTAGACACTGATTGCTGTCTGATTGCTCTTTCTCTGTCTATGGAATGTTAAAGAATTTAA
>NW_015670550.1:0-923 GCF_001515625.1 Sinocyclocheilus rhinocerous | reverse complement strand
TTTTTTTTTTTTTTTGATTGCTGAAAATCACACGACTGAAAGGTAAAATTAAACTGAAAGAAAAACTGAAATTGAAAAGTGTAAGAATATTATATGATTTGAAGCCAGATCCTCTTTCATATGAAAGTACACCACTGTACACTGTCACAACTCTGTGGTTGTAATGAAACGCATGATGATACAGTATTAGTCTTTTAATAAGTAAGTCCAACTGGAACAGGAAAATTCAGGAGTAGAGAAGCACAACCACGTACACATACTGTAGAAGCTGACGAGACCGGAAAATGAAATAAGCAAACTCAGGGCTTAGATAGGTACAAGAGAAGAGTAATCAGTGAGAAACGGGTGTGTAGGACTAATTAACGAGTAAACTATAGGAATCAGACACAAGGAAAACTAAACCAAAACAGACTGAACGTGTATGCACCTGTCCCAGCTTCTTAATAGTTAACATAACCAGCCAAATTAAAGGATAATGGAAAGTTTGAATGCCTTCCAGACCTGCATTTATTATTTATTCTGATTCCTGCAAATCACATGACTGACAGAAAAACTGAAACTTAGGCCTAAAACAAAACTGAAACTGAAAAGTCTAATATAATATTTTGCAGAGAAAGATATATTACTCTTAATCATACTACACTTAGCCATTAATCATTCACTTTAATAAGGGGATTTTAGGTGTTGATCTAATATAATCTCACTTTTGTAACTGAGATCACATCATCTCCCCCTCTGTTGTTTGGTACAGTCTTATGAGATAAAAGTGCTTCGGGGCCAGTGGTGGTCCGCATTCCCTTCTGACAGCATCAGAGAAGCATTCCAGGTTCAGGGTAACATTGTTAAATGTCCTAGATACCTGATTATCAGGGTCCATGTGAAATTAAAGGGTTAGTTCACCCAAAAATGAAAATTCTGTCATT
>NW_015670549.1:0-1804 GCF_001515625.1 Sinocyclocheilus rhinocerous | reverse complement strand
GATTTGTATCGTGAAAAGCGCTATACAAATAAATAAACTTGAAACTTCTCTCACCTTGACCAAGGTAGGCATTATTAGGAGGAGGAAATTCATAAAGCAGGACATTGGGCCATGGATGAGCCAGTATGTCCACACCAAGGGGGCATCCTCGTCCCATAGTGAGAAGAACATCGGACAATGGGCATTTTCGAGGCAAAGAGATTGACGGCTGCCTGGCCGAATCGCTTCCTTGGCAGACTCTGACTCAGAATCTGAGGGTAGAGGTGCCAGTCTCCATAGAGTGGGTTCCCTCTCAACAACAGGTCTTTGCCCCTGTTCAGAATGCCTGGGATATGGGTCACCCATAAAGACAGAAAATGCCACACGCTCCATACTAACAGCCTGTGAGCTAGCGCATGAAGCCTGGAGGAGCGCATCCCCCGGCAGTTAATATGTGCTACAGCTGTGGTGTTGTCACAACACACCAGCACATGATGCCCCTGCAAGTGGGGCAGGAAAAATTTCAGAGCCTTCTAAACAGTGAGGATCTGTAAATAATTTATATGGGCTGGGTGGAGTGTGCTTAGCCACACACCATTCTCTGTTCTGCCCTCCTGTGTGCCTCACCATTCTGTCAAGACCACTGTCATTACCACTTTCCACAACATGATGTCCCCCATGGTTCTTGAATCGCTCAAATTCTCAAAATATCAAAGTCATATCATATGTTTGTATATCAAATATCAAAGATGTTCACTTTTTAATTTATTTATTCATTTTTTAACAATGCACTAATTGTCATCACTTTTTTCTTATTTTTGTGATTTCTGAACATGCAGCAACATAGCGTAGTAAAAAATGTAGTTATAATCTCACATTTCTACTGATGGTGGATATTCCCAGCAAATACACCTAAAAAAAATGCTTTTCTTGCTTAAATTTTGTCTTGTTTCCAGCCAAAATATCTAACAATTCTTAAATCAAGAAGGATTTTCTATACAAGTAAAAATTGTCTTGTTTTCAGAAAAAAAGCAAGTCAAAATTAAGCGAGGCAAGCAAAATAATCTTGTTTTCTGTTTGAAATAATATTATTTTGCTTACCTCATTGGCAGATTATTTTGCTTGTTCTAAGCAAAAACTCACTTAATTATGATTTTTTTTTTTTTTCTGAAAACAAGACAATAAGTTTTATTTGTCTAGAAAATCCTTCTTGATGTAAGAAATGTGAGATATTTTGGCTGGAAACAAGACAAAAAATCTAAGTAAGAAAGATTTTTTTTGCAGTGTACAATCTTGCAATTTTTACAAACTTAATATTTATTTGTAAAAAGCAGAGCTAAATATGTTATACAGTAGGTGGCCAACCAGAACGTGCTTTTTACCACCATGGGCCACCGCCACGTCTGCAAAATGCATTTGCAGCTTTTGACCACTGAGTGGTGCTTTAACCACAAGTTATCAAGTGAACGCTTCAAAGTGCATTTTCAGAATCAGAATCAGAAAGAGCTTTATTGCCAAGTGTGCTTGCACATACAAGGAATTTGTTTTAGTGACATAAGCTTCCAGTACATAGAGACAACAACAACGCACAGAAAAAAAAAAACACGTATGTAAATATAAATAGACAAATATTGAAAAATAAATCGAAAAATACATTAATTGCATGAACAGTTGTGCTATATATGATAGAATGGAATAGAATAGAGTGATATGCAGGGATGTACTAGTATGGAGGTGGTAACAAATAAAAATAAGGTTATTGCACATTTTTATTGCATACGTGGGGAACATTTAACTGTTCATGAGGTAGATTGCCTGGGGGAAG
>NW_015670548.1:0-593 GCF_001515625.1 Sinocyclocheilus rhinocerous | reverse complement strand
ATGAAAATCACATTAGATTTTTTTGCACAGCCCTAATTATCTGTATACGTGCCGCTTGAACTGAGGCACTACGGCGATCTGTCATGACACATTAAAGAGCCACAAAACGGTATTTATAGTTAGAATTTCTTAAATGACAAAATTTGAAAGCTGAGACTTTTTCATACAAAAAGTAACCTGCTCTGTCTTGTCTGTCGATGCGTTTTCAGTTTCCTCTTTGCTCCGCGATGTATTTTTCACTGCGTGAAACATGTGGCGCTCTCGCTTGTTGGGCATTGCAACAGTAACTAAGAAGGGCGGGGTCTTTGCGAAAGGTCAATTGACGCCGTAGGTCACATGACAATACGACTGATGCAGTACATCCCGAATACATTTATATAACACACATTCTTACTATATGGAGCATTTTAACAGTTGCCAAATTCATTCCTCATCACATGTAGTTCAGGACCTATGTGATTTCAGTTGCACATCAACGCTACGCATTTTCAGACTCTTTATTTGAGTGTATATATATGTCTAATGTCCAACTGAAAGCAGGAAAAGTAAAAAAGTAAAAAAATATGGACAGGAAATTTGTGTTGAAACCAAGT
>NW_015670547.1:0-651 GCF_001515625.1 Sinocyclocheilus rhinocerous | reverse complement strand
AGATCATTTCTTATATAATTTTGAAAATGGCTATTTTAAGTGAAAGCAGAAACACTCTGTTTTCGTGCATGTCTCTTTAAATGTAAATGAGCTGCTGCTCCCCGACCCCTTTTCCAGAATAGAGCTGTGCCTTTACAGCTCATAACTCAGATGCTCTGCTAAAAAACATCTGTCTGGTTTTGGTTATCATGTCTATCACGCTGAAACTTCACAAACTTCTGAAACTTATAGTTTAAACTTCTGATATATGGTTTTCTGAGCACACACATCAAAGCACACTCACAGACAAAGTGGCTGTCACAGGGCAGTGAGTACTAAACTGCTCTTTCATGTCTTATTGCGCTTAAAGTTAAACTGTCAAATACACACAAGTTTATGTTAAAAACACACGTGAGTTACAAACAGTCAGTCGGGTAGTTGGTGGAAACTTGCAGATTAAGGGGTGGTAATATTATAACAAGTTCCCCTTTGTACGTCAAGGGAGGAGCGAAATCAGAGCGGCTCATTTTTTTTCACAAGCTTGCAGAGAAAGGCTTACAAAAAAATAATAAATAACTGGGTTGTCCTTTTTCACGTTTTTTGGGTTGGTAGATGCACCGGTGACCTGATTATAGCACTTAAACACGGAAAAAGTCCGATTTTCATGATATG
>NW_015670546.1:0-843 GCF_001515625.1 Sinocyclocheilus rhinocerous | reverse complement strand
TTAATCTTTATATCAGTTTTAGTTATTTTAATCCATCAATAAACATAAAATCAGAAAAATTGCAATTTTCTGGAATAAAATAAAAATTTTCATATTTTATTTTATTTCATTTAATGTTTATTTTATTTTCAGTAAAATGTTTTATTTTATGGTTTAATTTGACACTTTTAACTATATAATAACACTGAGACATTTATTTGAAATAGATATTTGAGAGATATTTGAAATGCATGTAAACTAGCTGAGCTCAAAGCTAACACGCATGGTCATGTCATGGGGTCTTTACAAGTTCATGACCCTTTGCAAACACAGAGCCACAGGAATATTTCCAAGCTAAAGATGCAGCTATGCTGATTTGGCTCCATCTGCTGAAACCCGAGTTTGTCATAAGGTTACTTTTGTGATGGTGAACCTGCTGCTATAGTAACGGCAGTTACTGAACCCAGCCAACAGCGGTCCGTCTCTGTTCAGCATCTGGTCAGCAGCCAGTCTCCTTCTTAACAGGTAACCTGATGCCACACAAATGCTCAGTGCAACCAACAGGCCAGAAAATATCCACAAACCTATTGTTTTAATAGTACATTTGTGAAGTGTTTGCTTTGTTTTTCTGATTTTACATAAAGCATCCTATGGCAGATTAATAAATCTCTTTCTGCTTTCCATTAGACAGGGTTATTGCTTCTGAAATACACTGCATAAAACTGTGAAGGAATAACTACATTTGAACCTGTTCTGCAGAAAATGTGCGTTGTGTTTGTTTAGCATGTTGCTATGTGTTTGCTAGGGTGTTACTTCTTCACATTGATGTTAAGTAATAGCATTCATCATTTGAAGTCTTTTTGG
>NW_015670545.1:0-666 GCF_001515625.1 Sinocyclocheilus rhinocerous | reverse complement strand
TCCTTCAGAAATCATTCTAATATGCTGATTTGCTGCACAATAAACTTTTTTTAATTATTATTATCAATGTTGAAAACAGTGTTGCTTAATAGTTTTTGTGGAAATTGTGATAGATTTTTCCCCAGCATACTTTGCAAATATTTTTTTTTGTAAAATTACAAATGTCTTTACTGCTACCTTTAAACAATTTAATGTGTCCTTGCTGATTACAACTATTAATTTCTTAACTTATTTCTTATATACTGTTTTTATTCCAAATCTAAAGATCTGTAGTTTTAAATTAAAAAAGTTTTAAATATCAGGTTTTTTAATGTGACTAATGAAGTCATTAGTTTACAACATTATGAGCTAATCAATGTTAATTTTGTACTTATGTCAACAATAGATTTATTTTGTAGAATTAAGAGGAAAACTTAAAAAAAAACTTATTTATAGCTCAGTAATAAGAACAATTAACTGATATTTACATTTGAAGAAAATGTGAGTGATGGCTTAAATTTTTTGAAGCATAATTTAAAAGTACACATTTTGAAGTTTTATTCATTTGTTCATTGAAATAAAAACAGTTTGTAATGATTTTAATATTTTTTTAAGATTTTGAATAGGGTTTTGAAAAATAACGATGATATGTATAATGAATGCAACTTTAATTTGACAGAATTTAGT
>NW_015670544.1:0-1129 GCF_001515625.1 Sinocyclocheilus rhinocerous | reverse complement strand
AAATTCTTGATTTTTCGTTTTGTTTGAACAAATGAAAAACGAATTTTTTTTTCAGATTTCAATATTAAATTAAAAAACGAATGATCGGAAGATACCCTGATTTTTATCACTAGCATTCTCTATTGTATTCTATTGTCAGCTTTTATTTTTATTGACTCTCTAACACTAGCGTTCTCCATTTTTCTATTCGATCTAGTTGTTTTCTTTTTATTATTAAAAAAAATCTTGCTATGTGTACTGTGCTTTTTTTGCATTCAACAGTGCTATGTTAGGCAAGGTTAGGCACATCAAGTTGATTTGTAAAGCACATTTCCCACACACTTGTTGTTTATAATAAATGACAGACACTATAAAAATATGGTGGGCTAATGATGCTGTTAACAAATGCAGCCCGCATGTGTTAAACATCCAAGGCTGAATAGTCTGTCTAATGTGTGTTGGTCTAATTGTTTGTCTATATTTGTTCAGAGTTACCTGTTCCAGTTGCTCCAGGGACTGGCCTTCTGTCACTCTCATCGTGTTCTTCACAGGGACCTTAAACCCCAGAATCTCCTGATCAACGCTCAGGGTGAGATCAAACTGGCTGACTTTGGTCTGGCCAGAGCGTTTGGAGTACCTGTGCGGACTTACACACATGAGGTGAGAGGCAGAAACATTGTTTTTCTAATAGATATGTTCAGTGTGTTTCCACCTTAAATAAGGTGAAATCATCTAAAGCGTAACAGTAGCCACATTTACATGTACACTTTTTTGTCATTCCGATTGAAAGATTCGGTGGACTGTTTACATGAGACGTTATCTAATCTGAATGACAACAAATAGCCTACAAATCACCAGAGGAAAAAATGCCCGCGTTTTTTTGCGTTAATATTTTTAATAGCTTTTAATAGCTGCTTGTGCTTGCTTAGAATAAATGGACTAATATTTGAATCCATTGCGTTCATTCGAGCGCTCAGTCATGTGGCCAGAACACATACATTCATAGAAATTATACAGCCGTTTTCTATTGTACCACACACAGAACCAAATTGATTTCTCGTTTGCAGTTTCTAAAGTTGCACAAATATATATCTATCAGATAAAATAAAACACAATATAGCTTGATCTGAATTGTATTGATACTAAAAAG
>NW_015670543.1:0-910 GCF_001515625.1 Sinocyclocheilus rhinocerous | reverse complement strand
TTCCCATTCATCTTAATGGCACTTACTTGGCTAGCACTGGGGGTACTTAATCGGACATCTTTACTCATTTACCACTGACATTTATTTGAGCCAATCACCTAAATTGTAAATGTCATGTGACTAATCACTCTGTAGCTCCAGAAAATGACATCATGACAGTAACTGATGTAGGACACACGCATTCCCAAACCATTCAGTACCGACTATCCTAAGGTGTGTAAGTCACGAACAGCAGAAAATGAAAAATTATGACATATTATTTAAATATTTGTTTAAATAGCACATTTTAGTGAATTGAATTTGTTCATTTATTTAACAAATCACAAAAGATTTTCATTACTGTATTAGAATAATGAGTATACAAAAAAGGTCAAGTTTAGATTTTGTTTCACAAATAAAATAACGAACTAATTAATTAAATATTTAAATAGCATCTTTTTTACTGAAGTGAATTTGTGTATTTTTTTTATTCTTTACATTTATTTTGTGAACATTAAAAAATACAAAAAAAAATCTTAATATGCATGTTTAGGGAAACAATGTTGCCTTATTTTTGCAGTTCCATTTTGGTACAAATTGTGCACTTTTTTTAATGAAACAATTTTCATACAAAAACATGTACTCCTAAATGAACCCTATTTTAGGACCATTAAGATTTTTTGATGCCATTACTGCAATATAAAAAAAGAATTAAAAAATAAAAATTATGATATATTATTTAAAGTTATTTTAATAGCATCTGTTTTAGCTCATTTAATTCATGCAATTATTTATTGAATAACTACAAAAAAGTTTCATTACTGTATTACAGTGTCTATTTGTCAGTAGATAAATGCTCACACATAATGCCCAGCAGGCACACAACGTCATAAGCAGTGTTGGGGAAAGTTACTTTTAAAAGTAATGCATT
>NW_015670542.1:0-1022 GCF_001515625.1 Sinocyclocheilus rhinocerous | reverse complement strand
AAAATATAAGATTTGAAGTACACTACAAGTGCAATTTTCATATGCTTTGCAACTTGTGCTTTTTCTCATCTTGCATGCTGTTTAGTAAGGACAGCGTGCCAGTTAGGACACAGCCGTGATGAATATCATTATGACTGTCCTTCCTCCGCAGGTGAGTTACAGCCAATAGCCAGCGGCAGTTCAGAGGTGTCGCTTGTGATGGGGGCGGGGCATTTGGACATGGACACGCCCACTGATGACCCAAAGTGCTGATCTGGCCACGCCCACTCGTGCTCAAAAGTTTGGGTGACCACGGCGACGGCATTAGACGAGTTGAATGGGCTTTGAATGGCCAGTGATTGACCGAAACACTGCCTGCCGAGTACATGCTACAATCCACATCCGATATTACATTAATTTCATCTCCCTTCCTTTTTCTCTGAAAAGCAGGGTAAACTCTGTTCTCTCGCCCGCAGTGCACACTACAGTATGCACTTGAGCTAAAGCACTTGTTCGGTATCAGCAGTCGATCGGTTCTGCTCTGCTCGACAATCTTCTCTTTCTTACCGCCGCAGTGTTCGCTGCCCGTTTTACCATTTGTCTGTGATCCCAGCGGAAAGAACGTGTCAAAGACTATTTTGAATCTGATCAGAAGTGGTTTATTTTTATATAGAGAAGCATTTGATGTGCTCGAGTTCTGCAGTATTAAAAGAAACAAAAGAGAATCTCAGTATTTAGACACCTTCCTCATTCAAAGACGCCAGACCTGGAGTGTGTGACGGACGTCGTGCGGGACAAAACTGTGGGACTTTCTAGGAAGTGCTCTTTGGATTCTGTGGAGCAGGACATGTGATGTTTGCTGTGCATGCCACGTGCCCTGTCCACTTGAGATTTTAGTGGAAATCATTTAAAGGGATAGTTGCCCAAAAATAAAAGTTTACTGACGGTGTCTTCACCCTCAGGCCATCCAAGATTTGAGAAAAAGATCAAATTTGGCGTTGCATCAGTGTTTCAGCAATGGATGCTCTGCAGTGAATGGGTGC
>NW_015670541.1:0-450 GCF_001515625.1 Sinocyclocheilus rhinocerous | reverse complement strand
AGCATGTAAGTACATTAAAATTTACTTTAAAATAAGGTGGCCAGATGCGTCACTTCGTGGGGACACGTTCTGCGCAGGATTTATGAGTTGCCTAAAATAACCAGGTGTTGGTTATTTGCGCTGCGCCGATCGCAAACAACAAACACCTGGTTATTTTAGGCAACTCATAAATCCTGTGCAGAATGTGTCCCCACGAAGTGACGCGTCTGGCCACCTTACTTTAATATGTATTAGTGTTTTTAGTAAATAACAATAGGTACGTTTACATGGACACTTTTTACTTCCATCAGAATGAATTAATTCTGATTGACGAATCCGAACATAGTGTTTACATGAACGCTAAATTTAGTGATCGGGTTGATTTGCGCGTTTATATCTCACAAGCTTCTGATCGGATTTACTCTATTGACATGCGCACACTGCATGAATATACAGAGTTTCCCGCTGTCG
>NW_015670540.1:0-681 GCF_001515625.1 Sinocyclocheilus rhinocerous | reverse complement strand
AGCTTATTGAGAAAAAGAATCAACCATCTTTATTTATACTTTATACTTTTTTAATTTATTTTTATTTCTTCTTTTATTGTTTGTTATGTGTGCCTATCTATGTGTTTGTTTTCCCCTAAAAGATTAAAGCCTAGTTGAACTATTTTACTATTTTAGATGCATTTGTAATGATAAACTATACATTTAACTCCAGATACTAAAAAATAAAAATTTGACTGTGTGTTCTTCAATAGCACTGTGGGCCACTTTAGTCATTTCCACACAAAATTTGTTTAATTTGTAATGGGATTTTTAAAAATAGTATTTTTTGAATTATTAGTAAAATATGAATAATAAAACTTCATGTTTTGTTCTACATAATACAGTAATACCTCAATCATGAATTTAGCAACATTTTAACAAGCTGTTACATAAGGCCTACAGTGGTTGGTTGTCTTATTCATCTCAAATGTATAGTCCTTAGCAAGTATCAACTTAAAAAAAAAATATATATATATATATATAATAATAAATATTATTATTTAAAAAATAATAATATTAAAATTTAAAAATAAAAATAGAGCAGCTTTAAAACTCATGTTTGAGGTATGATTGTGTTTAATTTATGGTTTAGAACAAAGTGTGAATGTATTTTGGAGGAAGTCATTGAATGATATACAGGTGCATCTCAATAAATTAGAA
>NW_015670539.1:0-600 GCF_001515625.1 Sinocyclocheilus rhinocerous | reverse complement strand
CGCGTTAAATATCGCATGCGATTTATCGTGCAGCCCTAGTAATATGTCTTAATAGGTACATTGGTAATTATAATTCAAGTTGAATTCACTGCATGCTGGTTTTGTCATTCCTTCTTTCCCAGAAATCCTCAGACCAGACTCCGATAAAGACACGTCAGAAATCTCCAAGTATAGGACACATGTAAGTCAGTTTCATGAACTTATTTGTAATTTGTTCATCCTTGCTTCACTTATATACATTTAAAGTATTTATAGTTCTTTATAAGTAATAAAAGCAATGTTGTTTACAAAATGATTACATCTTAGTTTTTTATGGCTAACTTTTTTTATTTATTTCATCTTTTATGTACTTTACCAATGCAGAATGAGTGTAGATTTTTGTCTTCTTGTGAAATATTCCTTTCCTTATGAATCTGGAAGGAAATGACTTTGTAAGTTACTTACAAGTGTAAGATATCTCAGAAGTTCTAATGATCAGAAGTTAGTCATTTCTGTTTATATACATTTTTAGAATTGGAGGTTTTCCTATTGATCTGATCTGTTTTTACCCTCTATCGCTTTTCCACTGCGTGGTACGACTCGGCTCGGTACGGCACGGCT
>NW_015670538.1:0-544 GCF_001515625.1 Sinocyclocheilus rhinocerous | reverse complement strand
CTTTTGTTCATTTTACTTAATGTCATTTTTATTTTTTATTTTTTTTCTCAATTCAGTTAATAATAATAAAATAAGTTCAAAGGTTTTTTTCCCCTTTTTTCTTTCTTTCTTTTTATTTCATTTCGGTTAACATTTATTTCAAGAAATGAAAATGTTTTGTTATGTTTTAGTTTTACTTAACCCTGTTTTAATGTCATTTACATTACGTATATTGTCTTAGAAATACGGCGAAATTGTACTGCTGAATGTACTGACAAGCATTTCTATGGAAACTTGTGTTGAAATAAATTTGTAATTACACATTTGTAACAAAGTTGCAATTTAGTACATTTAAAAAATATTCACTTTAAAAATGATATCAAATAACACACTGCGGTTAAATTATAATCGAGTACATTACATCTGCGTTAGTATGTTAATCGACACATAAAAAAGGGTACTTAAAAGCATAACAATAGATTATTAAAACATGAATTAAAATGCATTTTAAATATTTTTAAAAAATGTGCCATTATTACAAAGTGCACTTTTTTTAAGTGTGTTA
>NW_015670537.1:0-633 GCF_001515625.1 Sinocyclocheilus rhinocerous | reverse complement strand
TATACCTGTACACACACACACACACACACACACACACACACATTAGATAGATAGATTATATTATATAGTTATTCTATAACTTTTATACATGTACTTATTATGACCTACAGTACATAGGAGGTTAGTAACTACAAGGAATGTTTGTATTTGGGAAGAAAGAAAGAAAGAAAGAAAGAAAGAAAAAGAAAGTTAAGATTATATCAAATGTATTCCTCAACACCGGTGCAGAGAAGCTTTAAATCATATGTATTGTTCAATGGAAAAGGAGAAACATTAGTGTGACAAGCTGTTACGCGATGCTTGTTTAGAATGTTACAGAACATTCTTAGACTTTCTACTGAGTCATTATTGTTCAATCCTGTAAACAGTCTGGTTTATGTCTTGGTAAGTTTTTTTGGGACTCAATGTATGTCCCACAGCTACAAATGAAACCAAAAATGTCAAAGAGCTCTAGCTCACTAGAAGTGACTGTGTGGTGTAACCTCATTAACTCAACAAACTGAACTTTCTAACATCAAACTATTATGTACTTTTCATAAAAAAAATGTATACAAGTTTTTATGACATCACAGATACAGCAAAAAATTTTTGTTTAGGAATGGTTTGAGGAACATGACAAAGAGTTTGAGGTGT
>NW_015670536.1:0-744 GCF_001515625.1 Sinocyclocheilus rhinocerous | reverse complement strand
AAGCAGAAAAGGTCTCTGTAGAGTTTTTATCTGTTATTGTACAGACTATTATTACTTATAATATTCCATTCTAGCCTGCGTAATGATTTTAGTGACTCAGCAGATATCACAGTGCCTCGTAGCTGTCAATTTCACTGATTCAAAGAGCGATTGTTGTTGAATGTTAAGCTAAAAAGTGTATTTTTTTGAGAAAAAAACAACTAAAGTCAGCCCTTACGAACAATTACAACAACTGCAAAACCAGAAACAGTGATTATATCAAGATAACACATATTTCTATGTATAATCTAATATGACAGGGTAAGATACATTCCAAACCTGGTTTTGGTTTCAATCATTATACTTTTGGTTCCATGTGGTGGCACATAATACACCTTTAAAACACAGATATTTACTGTTTATTAAAAAGACTATAGATATCACTTTAAAAGTTTGCTTAATAAAGGTTGATTTAATTATCAAGTTGTTAAAAACAATGTAATATTATACCTAGAGGTAGCTTAATGTTTTGCATAGCTTCACTGATTCTGATCATGCTGGGTGAATGAACAGATGGAGAGGAGGAGAGAGGTTCGGAGATGGATGGAAGAGCGAGTTAAGTGTGTATTATTTTGTTTTATAATTTTGTTTTCAATATTAGTCTCATTTCAGTTAATTTTAATCCACTTGTTTGTTTTGAAAATGACTTTCACTATAGGCTCATTTTAGTTTTTTCTCTCTCTGTTATTGACTTCAGTATCAGGT
>NW_015670535.1:0-551 GCF_001515625.1 Sinocyclocheilus rhinocerous | reverse complement strand
TGGTTTGCCAACCGCCATAAAACGTCAAAGAAGAAGAAGAAGCACTTAAAAAGTTAGATTATAAAAGGTTATTTAAATGTATAATTATGAAAACAGTTATAGGAAGAAACGCTGAACGTTATTGATGCATTAAATATAATGAATTATCCTTCGTATAATCGTTTTTTCTTTAATACACACAACAAAGATTCCCTTTGTTTTTCCTTGCAACGCATTCGAATCAGTTTGCCATCAGTAACCATCTGCCTCTATAGCTGAATTTATATTTTTAGCATGATTCTCCATGTGCTGTACAGCTGACATGCGGCTCTTCAGAAAGTTGATGAATGATGCAATATCAGAACAGAATTACACTGAGATTGTAAAAGTCACTCCCAGCAGGTGGCGCTGCTGGTACTTTGCATCTTATTTCACTGTCAAAGTGACCCAACTGACCAGCACACAAAACATTACTCTCATATATTGTAAACAAGCCTTGTCAGGGTTAATAATTGCCTTGGATTGTTCTAAGATTCATTTAATAAAAGCAACATAAAAACTACATAGGCTCT
>NW_015670534.1:0-898 GCF_001515625.1 Sinocyclocheilus rhinocerous | reverse complement strand
AAGGGGAAAACATTAAACACGGAACGTTTTAGCGGTTATTTGTTAAAACTAATAACACTTCACCATGATTAACAAGCTTGTTTGGCGTTGCAAATACCTTCTTTTGAATCCCCACGATGGATACAACACAGAACAGTCGCTAATAAACAAAACCTAACCATGGTCGATCAGCGCTCGCGCTGTAATCCCGGTGTCGCTTCCGGGTTGATGTCGTCGGCCCGACAGAGGGCGCTGATAAGCGTCATGCGCGAAACTCCCTCATTGCGGATTTCAGCAGAAGAACAAGCGTGGAAACCTCAGCGAAATAACCACAAAACATGGGCACGCTTTCCTCTTGCGCTCAGCAGCTGGTTTATTTACCAGCGCGAGCACGGTGTTAAATGGGAGCCTGTGCCTTTAAGATAACCGACGCGATAAAATGTGCGAGTGATAAATACTCCGGTCTTTGCGCAAAACATCTCACCGTTGCTATGGTTACAGCACTAATATCAGATAGATAATCCTAAAGTCTTTATGCACAATATTTCTCGTTTGATTCTGCAGCTGGAAATGGAAGTGTGAGTGAAAATGTCCATAGTAGCGATGCGGAGTGAAATTTATTCCTCCTTCCATCATTCTCATCATATATGAGAACCAAAACACCAGCAAGATGAGGAGAAGAGTCATACCTGTGAGGAACTTCTCTCAGTATTCAGGTGAGTCTGTCTGAGAGCGATTATCAAACCTGGTGTTCTAACTTTATGCAGTGAGTAAAGGAGCCGTGATTCATTCATACTTCAATGCATATGAAATACCGATTTAAAGGAACAGTTCACTCAGAAATGAAAACCTGCTGAAAATGTCCCCCTCGGTTCATCCGAGATATCGATGAGTTTGTTTCTTCATCAGATTTGGAGAA
>NW_015670533.1:0-911 GCF_001515625.1 Sinocyclocheilus rhinocerous | reverse complement strand
AAACAATGACTTTTTTTGTAACTTAAGCGAGCGTCGTGCAGGGCTTTACTGTGGCAGTGTCACAGAGTCCCCCCCTGCCGGAGGCTATTTTGAAGATCCCCCCCAAAGTATCGTTTAAGGTTCACCACATTTACATTGTCCACCTTTTTCCCCGAACCCCATTCAACAAGATAGTTCACAGGCCCCAACTTCTTTTTTATCTTCACAGGGCCCTCCCATTTAGGAGCTAGTTTAGATGAAAAGAAATCATCGGCTTTTGACATTGGATGAGCACAGACCCAAACCAGGTCTCCCTCTTGGAACTGTACAAATTTCCGTCGGGCATTATAATACCTGGCTTGTATGGCGTGTGCTTTCCTCATTGCCTTTAAAGCATCCTGCTGGAGTTGTTGTTGTCATTCTATGAGGGAATATCCTGATTGTCCCGGATTTGGAGGATGAGCAACAAGTCGTTCTAGGGGACCTTTCAACTGCCTGCCCAGTGCAAGTTCAGCAGGTGAGTGTCCTGTGGTCTCATTGCAAGTGGTGTTAATAGCAAAACAAAATTCAGCCAGCCACCTGTCCCAGTCACGATGGCTTTCACCTACAAAGGATGCAATCATGGTCTTGAGGGTTCTGTTGACTCACTCTGAGAGATTTGTTTGAGGGTGGTAGCTGGTGGTCAGCTTCCTTGTTACTCCCCATCTCTTACACATATCCTCCATCAGCTGGCTTAGAAACTGGGGCCCGCGGTCTGACAGTAAGAATTTTGGAACTCCCCTCCTTATAAACACCTCCTCTTGCACAATCTGGCAGATTCGATGCGTCTTGCTATCTCTGATGGGAAAAAGCTCTAGCCATTTAGTGAAATAATCAACTACTACTAAACACTTCCGGCTTCGCTACCGTTCGGACGTTCTTGCTTACTGCTC
>NW_015670532.1:0-629 GCF_001515625.1 Sinocyclocheilus rhinocerous | reverse complement strand
TACACGAGAAACTCACTAACAGGAATACAGAAAGATAAAGGAAAAAAGAGACCACAAAGAAGCAAGACGAGTGTGAATTAATTTTTAAATAGTATTTTTGCGGTTTAATATTCACAGAAGTCCATATATCACCATTTGATTTAAGTGTACTGACCTACTTTTTATTTAGTCATTAACATTTTGTTAAATTCCGTAACATTCCGCATTATACAGTAAACACGCGTTAGTTACAACTAGTAACTGTTAGTTACAGTAAATTTACAAAGCTGCTACCAATGTCAGAACACTTACGCGAGAAAAAGAGTTGCTTTACGTGGTCTTTGTCTTTGAAATCTCCGTACCATCGCTTGTCTGTGGGTCTCTGCAGCGCATATGAGAGTATCAGCGGGAGTAAACAGTTCTCGCGCACACAGAAAGAGCAGGTACGAAACGCATAGAGCCACGGGAGATTTTTCACTAGATCGCGGGTTTCTATAAATATACTTGTCTATGTCTATGTGTGGGAAGCACTGACATATTGTACACATACATACAATATACCATATAACTCGAGACAGCTATGAACTTCCCTCCCGCTATGCCTGTATTAGACTCTAAATGATTAATAGATGCACGCACAATTATCCATG
>NW_015670531.1:0-1356 GCF_001515625.1 Sinocyclocheilus rhinocerous | reverse complement strand
CATGCTAATAAGCAACCAGTTAATAGTGAGAATTGGTCCCTATACCAAAGTGTTACTGAAAAAAAAGAATGCATTTAAACGTGAAGTCAATGTGACAAAGCATAGAGTGCTGAAGGAATGACATATTTTTATAGACCAAAATTTTATTTTGCACCATAGACGTCCGTTATTTTAAACATGTTTTTTATAAACTCGGGGAAGAAATTATTGTCTGTGGTAGTGAATATCATGGCACAGATGCTGTTGAGAGAGCTTAACATGTGTTAAACCTGGAACAGACCCTTAAATAAAGCCTTTTAAACTGCTGCACTTAGCAGAACCTGTTGGTGCGGCCCTCAGAGGCTTTGAGATGTTTTAAAACCTCTTTCTTTTAATAAATTAAGGCTTCAGTTCCAGTGAGGCTTTGGTTGTACTTCTGCTTGGGTTCTAGAATACTCTCATGTTTTAGATTTTTCCTGGGTGGCTAACAAAGCATTTTGTTCACAGTGAAATGGTTTTAAATGAACAGTTTAAAATGTCCGTATGGAGGTGTTTAAGTAAATTGCAGAGCATTATCAGTGAAAGTGAAGCTTCTCTTGCAGTAGCTTTCATTGATTATATAGTTCGATGCATACCCTGTGTGGTTATTGAACTACTGCACACTGGGAATCTCATACATTTTGATGTGTTTGATGAATGATATCTGCTGAGTTTCCTAGATGTCATTTATATTCATTATGACAGCCTCTATTACTCTGTGTGTGTTTACTTGTGAGTGTGTTTGAAAGTGATCGTAAAAAAGATGCTTGATGAAAGTATGTTCAGTTGCTCTGTTTGTCACTGCACGTCTCTGGAGTAATTGATGCGGTTTTTCAAGGTTCACTTAAGCAGATGATGAGAAAGCTTGTATTCTATTTTTAGGCGCTGTGCCCATAAATATTCAGCAGTGCATGTGCATGCATGTCTGTGCGTTTCACGGGAAACATGATATTCTTAATTAATTAAGCTTAAGTACATTCCTATTGGCATATTGAAAGGATCATTACTTACTTTAAAAGGTCAAAAGCACAATTAAACAGTGACCTTTAGATATTTGAAAAACACATAATGGAACAGTTAGTTCTTCAGCAAATGTTATAAAAGTGGTTTTAATAGCATATATATATATATATATATATATATATATATATTGCACTACAGTCTTATCTCTATATTATTAGCTCATACAACAGCCCCAAAAAGTATTTGGAAACTTAAAGGTGACATATCATGAAAATCTTTAAGTGCTATAATCAGGTCCCCGGTGCATCTACCAACCAAAGAAAGGTGAAAAAGATTAACCCACTAACTTTGCTTTGGTAAGCCTTTTTCTGCAAG
>NW_015670530.1:0-604 GCF_001515625.1 Sinocyclocheilus rhinocerous | reverse complement strand
ATTTCTGAAGGATCACGTGACACTGAAGACTGGAGTAATGAAGCTTTGCATCACAGTAATAAATTACATTTTAAATATATTCAAACAGAAAACAGTTATTCTAAATTGTAATAATATTTCACATTATTACTGTTTTTTTTTATTTTCATAAAATAAATGCAGCCTTGAGGAGCATAAGAAACTAAAAACATTTAAAAAATCTTATGGACCCCAAAGTTTTTAGCAGTAGTGTATA
Source organism: Sinocyclocheilus rhinocerous (assembly GCF_001515625.1). Classification (NCBI taxonomy): domain Eukaryota; kingdom Metazoa; phylum Chordata; class Actinopteri; order Cypriniformes; family Cyprinidae; genus Sinocyclocheilus; species Sinocyclocheilus rhinocerous. The sequence goes on along the minus strand of NW_015670530.1, from coordinate 369 downwards.
TGAAGCATTATAAAGCGTTTGAGATGCACCTGTGGGCAGCAGAGTTTTAGCAGGTTGATTGTTTTCTCGCAGAATTAATTGGCGATGTATTTGAGGAACACCGGCACACAGTCCTCCGCATCCCACAAAATCAGAGTGTAGCCCTGCGTCCAAAAGTTCTTATCTGAGGAAACAGATTCATTCATTTTTAAAGGGGTTTTGTATAAATTACATATTGATTTTAAGACCGTTATCACTGATGTAACTACACTGTACACACCATAAAGATAGTCCAAGAAATCCATAATAATGCAGCAGAAAATGGATGTATTTAACCATCTGAACATTAGGACTGTGCGATTAATCGAAATCGTCATAAAATCGCGATTT
>NW_015670529.1:0-619 GCF_001515625.1 Sinocyclocheilus rhinocerous | reverse complement strand
CAAAAGGTTCCACAAAGAATTGAATACAATACACAGACTTACAAAAGTGAAGCAAAAAGTTATCTGGGAAAATACAATCTTGCATACATTGCCTTAAACAGAGTTTAGAAGGAAGCAATAAAGACTTTGCAATTTGACTTTGATTTCTCTGCACTGAAATAATTGGTAAACACAAAAAATCTGATTTTCACACACAACATATGGTGTAATAACTAAGGCAATAATAGTAAACATTATTCAAGATGTCAGTATAAACTGACTGGATGTATTTACTTTCCTCCTACATTAATCAAAAGGTGATCATAGTTTACTTAAATCCAGTGCATCTCTTCAGAGTTATTCATGTTACAGACGATGTGTTGAGAGATGACTGATGGTCTGATCCATGTCAGGAACGCATTAACAGGGTCTACTAATTTAGCCCTTGGCTGAGGATACTGGGATAGACTCTTGCCCTATGACCCTACAGAGGGACCTATGAGGATAAGAGAGTGAGAGAGACCCATTTAAATAAAAGTTATGAAATTTGGCATTTTAGGTCTGTAACTCACCAACAGCTCAAACTTGCACTCAGGTTTATGCTACTATTTTTTTTAACTGTAAGGATCATTTAGAATTT
>NW_015670528.1:0-734 GCF_001515625.1 Sinocyclocheilus rhinocerous | reverse complement strand
CTTTCAGGAAGTGGCCTACTCTGAGATCAAGAACGAGGGTAAAGAAGCGGACATCATGATCTTCTTTGCCTCTGGTTTCCATGGTGACAGTTCTCCGTTTGATGGAGAGGGAGGTTTTTTAGCTCACGCATATTTCCCTGGTCCCGGAATTGGCGGAGACACACACTTCGACTCTGATGAGCCCTGGACATTAGGAAATGCCAATCACGACGGTAAGTGTGTGGTGCTGTGATGATAAACTATGATTTGGTTTTTTATAGCATTTAGCTTTCAATTGTATTTGATTGTTGCTATTAGCATTACTTAACTAACATTAGGATGTGTTTTGATCAAACCAACATGACAGTGGCTGATATAGAGTGACTGACCTGACATGTCTGGACTCATAATCTCTTAATGTGTAGACAAGTAATATAAAGAGGGTTTTTTATTTTATTTAAATTTGTTGAATTTTTGTTTGAATTTTATTTTACTTTATTTTTTATTTTGTAATTTTTGTGGCTCTATTTAATGATATTTTAATTCAATCAAGCATAATCCCTGATGTAATATGTAGAAAAGTAACATATATAGCTTTAATTTTATTTTTATCCTATTTTACTTTAGATTATTTTTAACAATAATTAATACATTAATGAATAATTTTAATGTAATAATGACATAATTAATTATTGAATTTTTTGGGGCTCTATTTAACTCTTTCCCCGCCAGCATTTTTGAAAAAAGTTGCCAGC
>NW_015670527.1:0-571 GCF_001515625.1 Sinocyclocheilus rhinocerous | reverse complement strand
AGGAAAACGTCACTGTTACTATTGCTTAGAGCAAGGTTTTTTTTTGTTTTTTTTTCAAATCTCATATCTCTAAGTAAATCAAGCGTGTATTTTGTCTCACACCATTTTTGAAGCAGATTGATACCACAAATTAAGTGGTTTGTTGATGAGAAGTGTGCTATTTCTTGTCTGAGCAAAATGGATGAAAAAAAGTGTGTAGATTTCTTGAGACAAGAATATGAGATTTAAGGGTAGGCTTTTTTCACAAAAAAACTAGTATGTGCATAGCATCACATTAGAAACCATATAGCAACACTTTAAGGGGCAATCCACACCGACCTTTTTTTTATTTCACTGCGATGCTTTTCAATTGTTTTCCTGTGTAATCATGTGCTAGATGAACATCTTTGACCACTGGGTCACATCACGTCTTGCATGCGACATGATATTCTAAAACCATGACTCTCAAGTTAAAAATTAAAACTAGTTTCGTTTATTATTTAGTTTATTGTCCTTTCAGAAATTCTTTTTGAACAACTACTCAGAACTTTTTAGCAAGCATATAGAAACCACATAGCAACACGCTAAAAAC
>NW_015670526.1:0-904 GCF_001515625.1 Sinocyclocheilus rhinocerous | reverse complement strand
TAATGATCTTTAAAAAAGCATCATATGACCCCTTTAATGTCATTCTCTCATCTGTTGTTGCTGAGGAGTGTCATACTCTTGTCAGCTGACAGCTGTCTGTTGGTTAAATCATCCTCATCTGAACTCCTGGAGTGTGTTTTGTGCCGATTTTTACTATTTTGGGGCCCCGTGGCTACTATTTTGGGCCATGGTGTGTATTAAATGGCTTAATCAGTTGTGTTTGGTTTTCTGGCCTAAATTTGATAGGCAATAATCTGTCTGGAGTACCACAAATGCTTTCTATTACCGATTTAATGAGAATAAATAAATCAGATGATATTTGTTGCAGCTGTCACATTTAATTTGAAAATGCAATGGAATAGACTGAAAGCCTAGCCATTTAGTAATAATGATTGTAATATTATCTTTAATTCTGATGTTTTTCTTTGTCTGTCACTCACTGTACGTTGTAGACCTCTATTTAGACCATGACTTTTAATAATCAGATGCCTGGAGGAATTAGAAAACTGCATTAAAATTTGTTCTGAAGCAGTTGACTCAATTGTGATTGAGTAGCATGAAGCCATTAAAGCCACATTCAGCTTTTGTATAAAGATGCATTCTGTCAGCTGTGGCCTAAAGTGTCAGTAAGATCATGGAAAAGTAATATGCAAGACTTAATCAATAATGCCATTATATGAAAATATTAAAAAAAAAAATTTTAATATACATATTTTAAAAATATGTATGTATAAAATTTTTAATATAAATAAATATTCTAATTTTATTTCTATTTAATATATGTAATAAAAAAGATTTTTCGAAGTTGTAAATAAAACGAAAATGATTGGATATGGTTTAGAAGAAACTTCAAAATTATATGCTTAATGGGGTCATATGATGCGATTTCAATTTTTCCTTTCTC
>NW_015670525.1:0-519 GCF_001515625.1 Sinocyclocheilus rhinocerous | reverse complement strand
CTAAAAGAGGACTATTTGGAAATAATGATTGATTTGGGAATTTAGGATTGTTTTGACAAAGAAAAAACCATTTACATTAATAAGGAACTATTTTTTTTTAGTAGGGTTTGTCTATGCAAAACTTGCTGTCACTCAGGTAGTTGCCAAGAGGTTGCTAAGTGGTGTTCTGTCATTTTAGGCACACTGCTATGTGGTTGCTAAAGGTGTCACAGAGTATTGTGCCATTTTATGTGAAATTCCAATTTAAAGGGAGTGAACATGTTCAGTTTGAAGGGCACTGTGAACAGCACAGGGAATAAGGGAACATCAATACATGACTTCACAGGAAGTGGAGAGGGAAATTACCCAGCAGTCATTGCACATCAACCGAGTATTTAAAGAAGTTTGATTAAAATAAAGGCAGTGAAACCGAGTTGAATTAGTCCCAGGTGTTGTTTGTATATGGTTATTTGTGGGTATAAAGTGTGAGAGGCAGAACAGTTACAATGCAACATGCATCATGATTATGGTTAAACAAGA
>NW_015670524.1:0-609 GCF_001515625.1 Sinocyclocheilus rhinocerous | reverse complement strand
ATATAGTCATCCTCTATTTTTTTTATTTTTTAGATAAAGAGAAATGAGTAATGAGTTTTCCTCATTTTACTCAGCAGAAAGTGAGGGAACGCCTGATGATTGCTTTCAGATCCCTCATTGATTTTTGAATCTCAAAACAATGCTTTCTTTAAAAAAAAAGAAATCACTCCGCAAGATATTGAGCTGATTTCGTGAGATATTTGAATTGGTTGACACAAGATTAATACCTGGATAGGTACATCATGTTTAATTCTTGTACATTTTCTTCACAGCATTTTCCATTGTAAAGAAACACTGTATGTTCCCCTTCTCAAATGAAAAGGCAACTTTTTTTCTGGAAACACAGCATGTTCACAGCAAGAATATTATCCTTCGATTCAATTGTTAATGTTACAGAACTATTTTCAGAAGTTTATCCATTTTAAGCAGACTGGATAGGCCGAAGTAAATACAGCTGAACAAACAATGCACGAATTCTTTTAAAAGTAATTTTTTATCAGATCAGGTCAACATGTTATTCTTCAGAATGAATGACAGCTAATGGTCTGTAACACACTTCATTACAACACATCTGCTTGATCGGTTTTTAAATAAGTGAAATGTTGATGG
>NW_015670523.1:0-602 GCF_001515625.1 Sinocyclocheilus rhinocerous | reverse complement strand
TGCTCTTATGTTTGTGCTAATAACTTTTGAACCGTAAGGGCAACAGAATTATTTTCCTCTGATTCCTTGGCTCAACATTTGATTCAAATGCACCCTAAAAATTATTCTGCTATTTTGAATTTTTCGAAAAACCTACTTTTTGGAACTCCTCATAGACTGTTTGTCCGATTTTCATGAAAATCAAACCATATCATCTTCAGACCATGTCCAAAAATAAAAATAAAAAAATAAAAAATGGAAATCAAGTTAATCAGTCAAACCATTTCCGAATAATGCAAGAACAAATTTGTCGAAGAGCTCGCAAAAATGGATGTGAGGCTATATATCTCCTCCATGCTTTAGCGTATTCAGACCAAACTTGTGCTGCGTCCAAAAGCTGAAAAATGCTGCCTCCAGAGGATGCATTCCAAGTTAGGAAGGCATCAAGGCATGTCCGAATCCAATGTCAGCTTCACTTCCTGCCTCTTAAGATACCTTCATCTGATCGATTTTTAAAGGCAGCATAGATGCATCCTTCGCTGCCTTTGATATCCCAGAATCCTGTGCGTTTCATTCCGTGTCGGTTGAGCTGAAAAATAAAGATGGCATCTGAAAGTTGCATT
>NW_015670522.1:0-810 GCF_001515625.1 Sinocyclocheilus rhinocerous | reverse complement strand
ATTCGGGGATCAGAATTTCAACAGCCTATTATGTTATCTGGATGACGTCCTGGTATTTGCACCCACCGCAGAGCTGGCGTTAGAGCGTCTGGAAATTGTGTTTAAGCGTTTGAAGGCTCATAACCTCAAGCTTGCTCCGAAGAAATGTCATTTCTTGCGGAGTTCTGTAAAATGTTTAGGTCACATCATCAGTGCGGACGGTATTGCTACCGATCCTGAAAAAGTCCACGCCATAGCTTCAGTCAATGAAGATGATCTTATAGTTGAAGGTACTAATGTCCCCTGCCGGCAGAAATTAAGATATTTTCTGGGTATGGTAGTGTTTTACCAGCAGTTCATTGAAGAGTGTTCGGCTATTGCCAAACCATTGTTCAATCTTACAACAGGAACAAAGGCTCCACGTGGAAAACGGAAGCATCGAATGTATCAGAGAGAGTTGACTTCTTCAGATTGGACTGAGGAGTGTAGGCAAGCTTTTGTACAACTGAAGAAAGCCTTGCTTGAAAAAGTCGTGTTGTCCCATCCAAATTTTGATGAGCCATTCTTGCTTTCAGTGGATGCGTCAAGTAATGGACTCGGGGCAGTATTGTCCCAGCTTCCTGCTGGTGGAACGGTAGCTAGGCCGGTTGCTTTCGCTAGCAAGTCACTTACCTATGCTCAGTCACGATACCCTGCGCACAGATTGGAGTTTTTTGCCATGAAATGGGCTATCTGTGACAAATTTCATCATTGGCTCAGGGGTCAGAAATTTCTGACCCCTGAAATCAACAACCCATTAACGTATATTCTGTCCAAAGCAAAATTGGATGC
>NW_015670521.1:0-591 GCF_001515625.1 Sinocyclocheilus rhinocerous | reverse complement strand
GGGTTTTGTATAGAAATATAATCCTGGTGTTGCTTCCAGCAGCTTATATAAGACAATATAAAACGTATAAAAGTGACAAATCGTTGAAAAATAAATGTGCTTTTATTGTAGACAAAGATTTTGTTTAACAGAGTGCCACATCATACACTACAAATCGTGAATCAGGGACTTTTCATAAAGCTATAAAACCAAGAGCTATTTTTTCATTAAAAAGCTGAGTCATCTGGATTTGACTAATTCCAAGATCCTATTAAAATATAATGTCACTCCCACACCAGTTGATATTTTTATGCAACAAGTTTTGATTTAATAGCTTTGTCCAGTTTAAATATGACAGTGTCATGTCGGTTAAGAATTTAAAATATGAAATTTCTTCTAAATTGATAATTGGAACAGCCTGAATACTGGCTTTTCCAATTTGCATGATTATATAAAATATTAAAAGCATATGCATTAAAACAGCTCCAAAGCATTGGAAACCAGCTGAATGGAAGCCAACCCAAAAATAAAGTGCTTGGAAGCCAAGCCAAAAATAAGCACGACTTTCTTTGTTTTTCCATATACAATATGTTTATCCATATTTATTAAAAC
>NW_015670520.1:0-559 GCF_001515625.1 Sinocyclocheilus rhinocerous | reverse complement strand
TACTAATAAGTACATTTTAAAATAAACTGTAACCATGCCAGTTTTTTTTATTGTCAGTTTTGTTGTGTTCATGATCTTTGTTCTACATTCATGTACATTCATTGTCCTCAGCTGTAAAGAAACCGGTTTAGGCATTATTGGCAGCAACATCAAAGTAAAGGTATAATTGGTTTTGCCCCGAAAGTAAACTCAAAGTATTCTATAGTCTTTGGTAAAATAATTTGGTCAGCTAATGGAGTAATGTTGCTAACAAAGATTTTTGGATTGAATTTGACATTTCTTACAGTAGGTAAGATACAGTAGACACTGTGTTTGCTTCAAAGGATGAATTAACACACACAAAACATTTGATTCCAGTATACAAGTTTTTTTTTAAACTATCACACAAGTATATGTCTACTGTATTTACAGTAAGTGCAAATAGCCCGCCTTGATGGCAGAGATGGCATTTACACTAACCCTATCCATCAACGTGTCATTGGGATAGACAACATATAAAAAAATTAAGCCTATCAAAGTGAAGTGACATGTGACATGTGGCCAAGTATGGTGACCCATA
>NW_015670519.1:0-555 GCF_001515625.1 Sinocyclocheilus rhinocerous | reverse complement strand
GACAGAGGGAGTTTCTTCTCTCCTGGTGATTGAGTTAGGGTTTTATTGCTGCTTTCGACGTCTCTTGAGAAGATAAGCCAAATGGGACAGGAACTGCTCGAGACAATTGGGCGCCCCGGACTGACCATGTATCAGTTTTACGACTGCAAACAGTTAGGAGGGGGAGCCTTGATTCTTCTGGAATGTCTGTTCAATAGTTCAGTGGTGAATCCATAGTTTATGTGGGTCTGTTTGAACCACAGAGATCCTATACTCATTTTGCCAGCACAGGTCACATATGACATTTTAAAAAAGGGCACAGTTCTCTCTCTCTCTGTCTGTGTGTGTGTGTATGTGTATGTATATACTATATATATATATATATATATATACATACATACATACACACAAATTGTTTTACGGTGCTTAATTTCCTTCTACCTTATTTTATTTATTCTCAGGTTAGGTAAAGTATGTCAAATCTGTCCTATCTCATAAGCATCTAAGTTCATACGTACAAAACAGGTCACAGAAGACTTCTCCGTGGTCTGTTCTGGCTTAGCTATAAATCAATGC
>NW_015670518.1:0-964 GCF_001515625.1 Sinocyclocheilus rhinocerous | reverse complement strand
TTTAAGGGGGTCTGAATACTTTCCGTACCCACTGTATGTTAATGAGAGAAGCCTGTAAATGCTTCTTTTCTGTTTATGTTTCTTCTGAGATTTGACATGGCTATCTTTTCCCACCTGAATTATTTTATATCTTGCAATATGCAAAATCAACATTTGGACACAATAAATGCTACATTAGGTAAATTCTAAGATATTTTCTGTGTGTTTGTGTACTTAGAGCCTGTGTTATTAAATACACACATGCTGAGTTTCCATGTTTTATGGGGACATTCCATAGACATAATGGTTTTTATACTGTACAGTACTTTTCTATCCCCTTGCAGTAAACCTACCCATAAACCTACCCCTCAAACAAAAATGTCCACATTTTTAGATTTTCAAAAAAGATCATTCTGTATGATTTTCCTCATGGGGACCAAACAAATTCATATAAAATTACCCCACAGGGTCAAATGACTGCTATTACTTCTCTTGTAGGGACATTTGGTCCCAATAACATAATAAATACCAGGAATTCACACACACACACACACACACAGAGAGAGAGTGCCTTCTTGTTCTCAAATTAGTAAAAGATTCTTCGACAAATAATTTCAGCTAGCAACTGCAGATCCTGCATTGAGTACACATGGTGATCTGGAAAGGAACTAGTTCTACAACAAAAGATTTAACACTATTTAATGTGATAAACTCTTTACATGTGTCACGAACACATAACATGGGTCTGATTTGCTCATGTAAAATAATAATCCTCCAGATTGTTATAAAACACATTATATTACCAGTCCTTGTGATTTTGGCTGTGGTTGTGGTTTTGGCTGTAGTTTCGGTTGCGGTTGTCTCTGACATGACAAGCAGACAATAAAAAAAAAAGAATATTACACAAAATAGTAATTTCTTAAATAAACAGAGAGCACATTGTAACGAAACAGCTCATAAGGGAAATATGAATAATTAATCATAA
>NW_015670517.1:0-533 GCF_001515625.1 Sinocyclocheilus rhinocerous | reverse complement strand
ATAAATAAAAAATAAGCTAAAACAACAAAAATCTTTAGTTTTTTACTCAAGTTGTCATGTACACTCAATTCTATTACATTAAATGAAATTACATTTGTAAAATGTTGTTAACTTGAATGAAAATGAATCATTTACGTTGCATTGACTGAAACTGGGCAAATTTCTAGTTCCCAGCATGCTTTGCATAGGGACAGAACGGGACAGTACCAGTTTGTTAACACATTATGTGCTGTTTAATGTGTTTTTAGTAAAGGGAAAGACCTATTCAAATTTGTTGTTCAGTTATATTTGACATTTAAAAGAGTTTACGTTATGTCAATTTTTGAGGTTACCATTATGCTGAAGTGTAGACCTTGTGGTTAGGCTATCGCTTCATGAGCTAAAACGACGTTGTTCTTGATGAGCTGTAACTGTGCTAATGCCAGTGATGAGAACACTTTTACTTGATCATTACTTGCGTGCTACAAAAGTTATACATTGCATGTAAACAAGTGTTCCCTTTCAGTCGGTCACTCTCGACGTCACGTCGGATG
>NW_015670516.1:0-603 GCF_001515625.1 Sinocyclocheilus rhinocerous | reverse complement strand
CCTGAGATAATAAATGGCAAATATATGACAAGTGTTTTTTCTTTGCCTATATAAACAAGAAAAACTTAAATCATCATCTAAATCGATTTCAGGATAAATCAGTACACCTATTTCATAGCCAAACAGCCCCGGAAGAAAAAAATATGTCAAATTTAAATAATGTGTTTTCCACCAGTATGAGCCCACAGGTGGATGTCCAGAGTGCAAAAATCACTTTTCACATAACACACCTGAGATGCAAATATTATGTGTCAGAATAAACATTTGAATCCAAGAATGCACTTGGAACATTAGAATTTTAAGACATATTTACAGGCATGCTAACAATTCAATACATTCATTCACTATATTGACTATAGCCAATAGATTAAGCTTTGATATGTGTTTGGGAAGTCACTGTGTTCTAAGGAATGTCATCTATATTGTGCAAACATAATCAATGAAGACGTAATACAATAGAAACAATTTAAGAATTTAAACTAACATATACAAATATGTCAAACCAACAACAAAATTTGAACTGATAAAATGTAAACATATACAACTAATTTGTAGCATCTTGACCCAACTCTCCTTGTTTTAAGAACAAAATTAAACCTTTCA
>NW_015670515.1:0-501 GCF_001515625.1 Sinocyclocheilus rhinocerous | reverse complement strand
TGTCCAAACCTTTGACTGGTAGTGTGGCATGGCACATTAATTGGTAATTTTTACAGTGTTTTTTTTTATTCCCTCTTTGGATTATGTTCTTACCAGCCACGCATGAAATCTTTGATCAGTCCGAAACTTTATGTGACTTAATTGACAAATGTGAACTAACTTTCTCCAATAGGTGCTGGAGGCACAAAGACGCCACCAGAAAGAAAAGTCTGGAATTATACCTACCTCACCCACACCTTACACATACAACAAGGTAAACTTTGTTATTCAGTGTTATGGCTTGTTCTTTTGAACAAAATCCATCCTATTATCATCTGTTTGATGTCCACTTGTCATTTTTACAGTGCAAATATTCAAATTCTTGCCCACTATCGTATTCTTCCTATACAGTCACAAGAATAAGCTTTTGAACCCTTTAAAAATATTTGGATTTCAGCATTTATTACTCCAACATTTTGGTTTATATGCATGACAGTGACTTTATTTTCCCCTTCAATCTGT
>NW_015670514.1:0-589 GCF_001515625.1 Sinocyclocheilus rhinocerous | reverse complement strand
TCGTTACATTACGTGTGTACTCATTAATGCTCACAACACCCTATTTTTGGTAAAAAATAGGAAAGATAATACTTTTCTCTAAAGAAACAGGATTACCTGAATTATCGTCATTGATATAATTATCGCAATAAATACCAGAAATATTGTGATATATTTTAAAGCCCATATCACCCATCCCTAATTTCTTCGCTATTTATCAGGATATATACAATTCTTTATTTTTTAAGCCTAATAACGATTATTATAGACTAAACCAAACCCACACTTTACTCCTACAAGAAATTTAAAAAAATAAACTGTTTACTTTATTTATGAGCAGTTTTACCTAACAAGTTCATCCCCAAATATGTCCAAAAGGGAGGTTTGTCAGATTTAGCTCACTTCTGAAGACAAATTTGTCCCCGAAGTGCATCTAAGTGAACCCACACACACACGTTGGACGGCATGTGAAAGAGCCGCATAGAACACGGTAACCTGATCTAGTGATTGCAGAGGAGGACAGACATGCCAAGAATAGTTTCTACACACAGCACACGCTCGCAGTGCACATGTGGACGCTAGAAAACCTGTATTTTGATGTGGAGTAGTA
>NW_015670513.1:0-668 GCF_001515625.1 Sinocyclocheilus rhinocerous | reverse complement strand
TTCTTAGTGAGTTGCAGTTGTAAAGGTTTAAAAGTAGTAAAAAAATGCTCTCAGTGATCTTATGCAATATTATGGAGGGCATCAGTCATCTGTATGTTTTTATAAAAACATGAAAGTAATACAACAACGGCAGTGTAATTTGTGCCATATTGACACTGAGACTAACTTTTCTTTTAAGGAGATGATACCAAGGTTTATTGTTCTGTCATTACTGGAGGATAGCATGATAGACTCATGATAGCATCCATTACCATCTACAATGCTTGTCTGTTATCTAGGTAGATCAAATTCTCAACTCTTGATATTTACTTTCTCAGCTTTTGTCCTCCAACCCTATGCTTTCTCTTTCTCTGTTTCTCTTTTTTCCTTTAGTATCTCCTGAACTGCTAGGTGTCCTGTCCTCCATTGCTGTCTTCATGGTCGTGATCGCTCTGTTTTTTCTTTACCTCAGCAGCAAGCTTTCAGTGGAGAGCCCAAGCAGTGAGCTGCCACATTTTGAAGGTTTTAACAAAGATTTGCAAGGTAAATACAGGGTTTTCAATTAATGTGTACATGTGTATGGCTGTGTATCAAATCCTAGTGAGCAGACCCTCTAGCATTTCTAAGGTCCATCTAAAATTGTAAATAGAAAAGAAAAATCAAGCGTAGTGTCAGTTCTGGCAGGCCAC
>NW_015670512.1:0-562 GCF_001515625.1 Sinocyclocheilus rhinocerous | reverse complement strand
ATTGTGTGATTGAAAGATCCATTAAAAGAATATAATGACAAATTAGTCTTCAGCTGCTGCTTGTGATTTAGGTAAGCTATGTTTTTATTATCAGGGTTGCTGGTCTATTTATCAGCAGTGAAGATGCTGGGCGGCTTGATGAAACACAAATATCATTGTGTTGAAATCATTGTATTTTTTTTTTTTGCATGGCTGCTGTCTGTGCATTAAATAAATCAAGGTTTGGCCGTACAAAAACTGACGTGTTGAGCATTTCAAAGGACGAGAAGAAGCCTCCAGATGTTCATCTCTGTTACTCTCATGTGCTGCTGCTGTAGAGTTTCAGTAACTAAAAGCATTCGGTATCTGTTTCAATCAATTCAGTTCATAGAGATCAGCTGAAACAATCTTTCATTCTGAGATAAAGCAACCCAGAACTAAATGTCTTGGGTTTTTCTTCCAGTTCGTTTGTGTTAGAAAAAGCATATTATAACAGAAAAAGCTGATATAGAAGTTTTACGTAAAATCAAAGTGGTGCCAAAATTACTGCTTGCAATGATCAAGTTTATTGCACTTGTTCAAT
>NW_015670511.1:0-1375 GCF_001515625.1 Sinocyclocheilus rhinocerous | reverse complement strand
TATGTCCAAGTCATTCAGTAGCTTTGTGCAAAGAACAGATGCAAATTGGCAGACATGCGAAAAAAAGTAGTTTGTCCATTCATGAAAGATTCATTCTTCATCGTTTCAGTGAATCAGTTGATAAATTTCAAAGTTGGTCTGAAAGATTCATTCATGAATCAGACTAATCAGGTTCTCAAGTTCAACTCAATGATCTAGCCATATTGGTAAACAGCTCATTGGAGGAGAATATTGAATATCATCAGTAAATAACAATGTAAACCACCCAAAGCTATTGTATATCATCAGAACATAGCACACAAGTCATTTGGATTGCTATTATGATAGTTGTAAGCTCATTTTATGGTGCTTCTGCATCCTTTTTATAACTGTGTTAAAAAGAGTAACAGTTTTTCAAGGTATTTCCTTTTGTGTTCAACAGAAGAAAGTAAATCACATTGGTTTGAAATAGAAAAGCCACCCACAGTGGAGTCCTGGAGTACAAATGCCATACATAACTGCTTTGCTTTCCTAAAACCACCTATTGGGACATCTAGAAATAGGAAGATGGTTGCTGATGTCAGCAGCATTTTGTAGAAGAGTGCGAATAAATATAGGACCGCTTTACTTGACCCCACTGCAGCAGTGAGTGAGTGGGCAAGAATAAAGTTATGATAATTCCCCACGCTAAAATAGATCTCCATCCCTCATTAAAACTCATAGCGTAACAGCCTCAGAGGCGCAGAACATTTCCCAATATCCTGGTGCTTCATAAGCAATGTGCCGTAAATTCGGGGTCTTCTCCACTGTCAAACCACAGCAGCATTATATGTCTGAGTCAGATAGCAGCTGCTATTTATAAGCTCTGTTGGCTGAGCTTGTAACTTCTGTTCTGCTGGCCTGGATTTACAGCTCTTTGGAGTATTTTCTCTGAATCTGCAGCTGTTAGAAATAGGTAAAGCTTCTCCGCTGTAGGTTCCCACTTCTGGAGCGCGTAACCGGCTAAAAACAGCAGATCCATAATTCAGCTGGAGTTACAACATAATTAGCCTGATCGCGCTTTAGGAGAGATTGTGCCATTTTCAAATGTCAAGCTTTTTAATACATTTGGGGTTGAGTAAATATTTTGAAGGTTTTGAGTATAAATCTTAAATGTAAATTTAAATGTTCCAATCTAATGAAATGTAAATGTTAAAGGTAAAAGTGGATACAGTTTAAAAGACGGTAGGTTTTGCATTAAATGAACTGAGACAGTTATTATGCATGTGACCTTTACCACTTGGGAAATAGAGAGAGGCAGAATCTTGGTATATACAGTAAGAGCAAACTCACACACTGTAAAAAAAGATTGTGATTTTAATATTAAAAACTGTAAAATGCTATAGTAAAAACCTAT
>NW_015670510.1:0-604 GCF_001515625.1 Sinocyclocheilus rhinocerous | reverse complement strand
ATTGTTCCAGCAGAAATTTTCTAGCCTCTGTTGACAAGGTGAAAAAATGGTGTGGAGTTGTGAGCTCAGACATTTGCTGCTCACACATGCATATACTGTATAATAACAACATGAACAACTCTATTTCAGGAGCAGCTCTTCGTGAACACAGGCCCTCATATGTATCCTTGTTTGCAGTTTTATTCATGTGTTGATGGAGCAAATGTTTACAGCTTTTCGTCTGTGACATTTTTATACTGTATGTGTTTTTGCATACATTCCTGCACAAATTCTCATTAGTGTGCAGTAATTCAAAAACATTTACAATTTAAAACTGTTTAATAAACATGGTAGTATTTGTAATGCTTTTAAATGTATTCTGATTTAAAGAATCTTCATTAAGGATTACAGCACATTTGGCAGCATTTTAAGTTGGAATGTGTTGGTGTTGGAAAGAAATGTGAACAGGTTACCACTTTTCACAGTATAGCATGCATTAAGCTGGTGTTCCAGTGCGAACATAGTCCCACAAACACACTGTGTAGACAAACCAGCATGTTCAGTCACATCTAGAGCTATGTGTTTTGCTTGACTAATGTGTTCATCAAAAGTCTGTACTCGTGTG
>NW_015670509.1:0-616 GCF_001515625.1 Sinocyclocheilus rhinocerous | reverse complement strand
TTGCTTCGAGCATAAAACTGCTTCAAAGCCAAAACTGCTTCAAACGTCAAGCTTTTGAAAATTTAAAACGGCTTTTAAAACTGCTTCAAAATTAAAACTACTTTTAAAAACTGTTTCTAACTTAAAACCACTTCAAGCTTATGAAAACTTAAAACTGCATTTAAAAACTGCTTCAAACTTCAAGCTTTTAAAACTGCTTCAAACTTAAAACTGCTTCAAACGTCAAGTTTTTAAAACTTAAAACTGCTTTTAAAAATGGCTTCTAACGTCAAGCTTTTAAAACTGCTTTAGACTTAAAACTACTTCAAAACTTCAAGCTTTTTAAACTACATCAAACCACTTTTTGCTGCAGTTTTTTTCTTTCACAAGTCTGACGACACATCAGATGCTCTGTGTTCTTTAAAACCATATTTATTAATCCTGAATCACATGATCTGTTGTTTTAAAATTGCTCAGCTCCATGACAATGTAATTTTCAGCTTTTAAAATGGCTTCAAATTTAAAACTGCTTTTAAAACTGCTTCAAACTTAAAACTGCTTTTAAAACGGCTTCAAACTTGAAACTGCTTCAAACTAGTGATGTCCGGTTCGCGAACGAATCGTTCGATTTAACCGG
>NW_015670508.1:0-468 GCF_001515625.1 Sinocyclocheilus rhinocerous | reverse complement strand
TGTTCTCTCTATAGACTGAACTGATGAAGACACAGAAAGACGTGCGGCTGATGATCCAGAACACAATCAAGAAGATTCGAGACATCAAACACTCAGCAGAAGTCAGAAAAGTGAGTTTAAAATGAAATAAGAAAATACATTTAAATATATATCATTTTGTTGCATTAGTATAGTTGGGTGGCTGTGTTCCATTCTGAAGGGCTCATCACTATGCCCTAATCCCTTTTAAGGGTTTACCCTCCAGAGTGAGAGCTTTGAAGGAATGAAGGGTGTAGTGGACCAAAACCAGTTCCTTATAAACACTTTTGTGTCATTTTACAACACATGCATCCCAAATTAAATATGCACAAAGAATCATGGAAGTGAAAAGTGTCCATCAATTGTACGCAGTATGGAGGCCATGATACTCTGAAGTGTTCTTCAGAGGCAGATTTATCCTGCTTGAAACTTAGCAGGTGCTTCTCATTT
>NW_015670507.1:0-635 GCF_001515625.1 Sinocyclocheilus rhinocerous | reverse complement strand
CTGAGTTCTTTCATACATTTAAAGGGATAGTTCAATAAAATGGAAATTTGGTTATTATTTACTTAACCTCATGTATTACTTTTTTCGTCTGTGGAACATAAAAAAAATTTTATTTACAAAATGTCTTAGCGTTTTTTTTTCCATAAAATGGAAGTCAAAGGTAACCAGAACTGTTTGGGTCCTGACATTCGTCAAAATGTCTTCTGTGATCTGCAGAAGAAAGATAACAGCTCTACAGGTTTGGAACGACAATTTCATTTTTGGGTAAAGTTAAATTCAGAGAAGCATACAGGGAAAAATGTTGAAATGCTGGGTGGTGAAGGGGTGAAGACCATCCAGGTTTGCAAGTACCGCACGCACAGCATTCTGCAAAACAAAATCAGATTAGGAATGAAATCTTCCCAAGGTTTACTAAATCAAATCCAAAATGATAATCCTGGTCTTAAAAAACCTCCAGCTCCTCACTGACTCCATACAGCATTTCTTCCTCATGAACGCTATAAAAGACAATATCCAAATCAGATAGGCTATTTCTAGAGAAATTACCTCTTTTTTTTTAACTAATATCAAAAGGTAGGCTATATTGTAACGGTATATTGTAAAGGTAAAAATCGAAAAGGTATTCAAAATAATAT
>NW_015670506.1:0-585 GCF_001515625.1 Sinocyclocheilus rhinocerous | reverse complement strand
GTGCGCATGGGAAGCGCATTTCTCGCAAATAGTCATCTTCGCTAGGTCTGTGACATAATTGTTGACATTTATTGTTCTTTGCGTTAAGTGGCACTACATTACATCTTTAATACAAATGTCGTGTTAGGATTTTCCTCATTCTGTCGGCATGTTTGTCTGTTGTACCTAAGCACAGATGTCTGGATAAAAACACCACAGTAAGTACGAGCATTTCAGAAAAATACTAATAAACAAATGCAGCTTTTCATATAGTTCTTACTGTAGTTGAATAACAATAGGACATTCATATTGTCTGTAGAAATCTATCATTTGAAATTATAATTTTGTACTTGACAACCGTATTAAGACCAGTTTTAATGCATTTGTGCAAGATTATTCAGCATTCATTTAATTGATCTTAAGTAACCATTAACAAGTAAATCTGTTTATTTACATATTTCATTTGATATGTTCTCAAATTTCTTCCCTTTAATAACGTAACGATGCCTCGTTTCTACAGCTCTAAACAAGCTAAATAAAAAAGGACAAAAAAAAACAAAAAAACATAATGCCTAAATCAGCAAAGAAACTGACTAAAATGGAACA
>NW_015670505.1:0-697 GCF_001515625.1 Sinocyclocheilus rhinocerous | reverse complement strand
ACCATTCATTTAAAGCAAAAAGTCTACTGAACCTTTCGTGTCCTCCTTAAGTGTGTTTGGAAGTAACAAATCCATCAAGGCGTTTTAACTTTAACTTTAATTTCTGAGTGAACTATTGCTTTAACGTGCGCTCTTGCATTACTGTAGCGTCGGTAACTATAGCACTAGTGTACTCTTGTGTTGATGATTGAGTTACCTTCAAATATAGGTGCCATTAATCCATGTTATTATTAGCACTGTCAAGTAACACACTAATTAAGTGCAATTAAAAAATGTAACAATTATGGGATGGGATCCTTAGGTGATTTTCCCATCAGAGCAATTCAAGCTTGACGTATACCACCTTCTTTGTAAGTCTGCAGTCAGAACAACAGTTAGATTTGACACAATGGTCAAAGATATGTTAAAAAATGTGCAGATGAATACAAGGTTGTCCAATTTGAAAAGACTAACTCAACTGCAAAATGGAGGCCAGTGAAAGACATATGTTCAGTGTTGAGGAAATGAGCAATAAAAGACTTCTAAAACCCCATATTGTATTCTATACTTTACTTTTCTGTCACAACTATGTCAGATAAACTAATTTTTACAAATTTTTTTGTATAATGATGGATAAACTGAGCACTCAAAAAAAAAATGCTGGGTTGTTTCAACAACTTTGGGTCAAATATGGACTAACCCAACTTTTGGGTTAAAA
>NW_015670504.1:0-638 GCF_001515625.1 Sinocyclocheilus rhinocerous | reverse complement strand
AATTCTGGATGCACTTGGCCGAAAACAGAAACAGCTTTTTAATAATTATTTTATTAAATAATATAAAAATCATTTTGTAAGACTTTTTAGTTTAAGTCAATCATTTTAATACTGAATTTTGTATTGAATTGAAAAAAATGCAAGCCAATAAAATAACCACACTTTTATTGAAGGCAACACATTAAAATTGGCCAAAAAATATATATTAATATGGAATATCATATCAATATATTCTTTTTATTCAGTTCTATGCAACAGAATCAGATTTTATTCGATTTTTTTTTTACTAAATATCCAAATAATGTGTAGCCCTACAAAGCTATTATTATCACAGCATCTGAGCAGAGCATAGAGGGTAGCATCATTTTACCAGTGTTGCCTAGTACAGCCTATATAACACCATGTTACAGCACAGTAGCACTATTGCAAACAGGAACAAGTGCACTACATAGAAATTTCCTGTCGGCACGTTATGTGAGCAGACTTTGCTGTTCCAGTGAGCGTGAGCGGTACATGAGCGGAACACACATTCATGGAGCAGAATTGAGCGCAGCGGTGCGGCGCAGCATATTTTTGGCTGTTTTTCACTTTCAGCCAAAAACCGAAAATGCAATTTTCAGCGGCCGAAATTTCGGTGC
>NW_015670503.1:0-673 GCF_001515625.1 Sinocyclocheilus rhinocerous | reverse complement strand
GTTGCTTTTCAAAGTGAGCACGGGATAAGGCCACTCCACTACAGGTGCAGGGTTTGGGAGAATAAACACAGATGCTTGATTTATTCTTTCACAGTTCACAGTTCAATTCAACTGACCATAAACTGATACAATACCATCCACTAAACTCAGCAGTCTCTTACAAGATATTAATGAAAGATACTTCCACATCTGAATCTCCACTGAATGCTGCACTAATAAAAATGCTTGTGTCTGAATCTTTATAACATAGTCTTGCTGAAAACAGTAACTATTTTAAGCCTAAAAAGCTTATTTTGAGCATAATGTAGTCACAATAAAAATATTAGGAAAAGCCTATATAATTCAGCAGTTGTCTTGCTCAGATTGTGTTAGTTACTCTCACCAAATTCGATGACAAGTTCTTGCATTTTTTTAAATTTAAAAGCTAAATCTTTGAAGAAAAATAAAATCGGAACAAACTTTTGTGTTTGCAGCAGTATCAGTATCAATATCAGTATAAAGACACATTGCTAGCAATGCACTTTTTTATGTCCAACAAATCAGTTGTAATTGTTCTAATAATATATCATTTGATTAAATAATGAAAATGCACATTAATAAAATTCGTCACAAGCGTGAAAAAAAGCTCAAATACACTGCAGTTCAGAAAGCAAATTGACAGCTAATGAATAAT
>NW_015670502.1:0-1325 GCF_001515625.1 Sinocyclocheilus rhinocerous | reverse complement strand
ATACACGACCATCACAGATTTTTAAAGTGCTCTCATTTTTTTTTTTTTTGGATCCACTGTAGTTTTTATCTATTAATAAAGAAAAATCTCTCTCTCTCTCTCTGTGATCCTACTGAACGGTGTATTGATCGGTGTGAGTAATTAGATCCCTGTTCTGCCGGTGCATGTGCTGATATTTTTGTGAGCTCTGGGACTCTGGTGCAGCGGTCTGATGCGGTCTGGTCATGTGGTGTGATTTGAGGGAACTACAGTAAACTCTCGTGGTTCATTTCAAACCTTTAAACCGATTCCTGAATGGAAAGCAAACATGCATCTAACAGACATGCGCAAGAGGAGCATCAATGCAAATGCTGCAAAAAAAAACAGAATATCTGCACTATTTATTCCTTTGAGACAGTGTCTAGTGAACTGTGTGCATAAGAACTTTGTGCTGATAAAACACCTGCATTAGACCCGTGCCTGTCTGACCAGGCCATATGCATCAGTCTATACCCTGGATATTAAACTTGTAAAATGAAATTGTTGCATCTTACAATCCTACACATCAAAAAAATAAAAAAACAGCTAAGCATGTATGGAGTACTGCAGTCAAAAACCAGTGACATAATTTCATCTGCTTTGAGATAAAGGCCTCAAAACGTGCAAGAATAAAAAGTTTTTCAGCAATAGCAGCTTACAATGATAGTATTCAATATATATCATACTGAATGATTACCATCTTCATATTTCTGTAATACTCTAATTAACTTCAATGTACACCATCCCGTCAAAAAAATCAAATATATTTTACATATAAACGTACAAAAATTAAAGTTGATATATGTTCCAAAATTTATTTTACATACATATATTTTCTTCCAATATATTTATTTTTGTATATTTTCTACCGATACATTTTTTTGTATATTTTGCATATTTTCTACCAATTTATATTTTTGTAAATTTTTGATTCAAATTTTTCATTTAGATTTTATTTTAAAATATAAATATATTTTTAAAAGCATTTAAAAACATAAATTTTGCCCTCCATATATTTCAGTCCAAGAAAATACATTCACGTGTCACATTTGAAGAACAATATTACAATTCTCACACTATTTTCTTGCCCCTGAAATACATTTTGAAATATATTTCGGTATATGAAGGTTGAAACTGAATATATTTTCAATTTAAAAAAATATATTTTATTGAGCTCCACAGTTTACAACATCCATGTAGCATATATTTAAAATATATTTTGGCCAGAAAACATATTTACCATATTTATTTACCATAGTACCTTCTGTAATTGAGAAAAGAGAGTATTTCGAACACAACAGCATTCA
>NW_015670501.1:0-682 GCF_001515625.1 Sinocyclocheilus rhinocerous | reverse complement strand
GGGGGCACATGATGGTTAAAGGTGAAGTATGTAATAAATGTGACATTAGAGAACCAAATGCTAAAATAAGCTGTATTACAGAAACTTCCTATCTTCCTTAATCATAATTCTTGTCTTAAGATTTGAATTCCTAAGTGAAATGAACAAGTTACTAAACCAGGAGCAGAAAGTCTTGAATTCATGGCATTAAATGTTGCATGCGCTGTAAAAAAACAAACAAAAAATGATGTTCTTCCTGAGTATTTTTGTCTTGTTTTCCAGGAAAACATCTAAATATTCTTAAATCAAGATACGTTTACTTGAGATGCGAAATGAAGGTATGAAGTCTGGTTTTGTGATAAATTGAACAAAGTGAGGTTATGCTTAAAACAAGAACAAATATCTGACAGTGGGGTATAATTTTTTTCTATTTGAATTGAGCTCACTGGTAGATATCTGTTCTAAAAAAAAAATTATACATTTCTCAGAAGACAAGACTTTTGTCATTTTGCATCTCAAGTAAATGTATCTTATTGATTTGTGAATCTTTACACATTTGCACTGGAAAATAAGACAAAAATACTTACGAAGAACATTATTATTATTATTTTATTTTTTATTTTTTTTGCAGTGTGATCATCAGTAGGTAGTCTGAAAGGTCCTAAAAAGTCTTAAATTGACCTTCATAAATCCTGCAGAAACC
>NW_015670500.1:0-634 GCF_001515625.1 Sinocyclocheilus rhinocerous | reverse complement strand
GTGAAAATGCACAGCCATACCAAACAGATATAACCGATTTAAGTGCCGTAACTTCGAATTAGGTCTTAAATTTAGCTATTAACTTAAACTTTGTAGTCTCACCAATAAACCACCAAGACAGTTGAAACATTTTCATGATATTTTATCCTTACAATGTCTTTGAGTCCCGAACAGCTTAGCAGGGTTAAGGCTATATGTGATACAGCTGAAACTACTGGGCATGCGCACAACAGTATAGCATAATTTTTGTCACACTGTACAATAATTACTGTAACGGGTAGGTTTAGTTGGAGTAGGCATAGACTTTAATAAAACACAATCTAATTTAGTGTATTGGGTTTTTTTTTGTTTGTTTGTTTGTTTTTACCGGAAAACCTTTTACCCAGTGCGCGCCAATCAGGATTTCAAAAACCCGGAAGTGTAAAATTGGCCTATCAGAGCAAAGTTGGCCAAAAGGTGCGATTGTCATTTGCAGTGCTTCATGGGATTGTAGTTTTATTTACCCAGTTGGCTGTAACACACAGTCTCATACTTTTGTCTTTTTGACAAATTTTCTAATATTTTAATTTCAGATAGAATATTGACATGTTGTGATTCACGTTGTAGCTGGTTGTTATTATTCATGGCTTATAAC
>NW_015670499.1:0-480 GCF_001515625.1 Sinocyclocheilus rhinocerous | reverse complement strand
TCAAACTTTGTTTTTTTCAGACAATTTTAGTCTCAGCCATTTATTAATGTTTACATTTACATTTATTTACAAATTTCTTTACATTTACATTTATTTACAAATACATTTATTTATTTATTTATTTATTGTATTATTTACATGCCATCTTCATTTAAACTTTGTTTTGCACTTAATTTTAGTCTTGGAGGTGCTATCATTTATTTATTTATGTAGTAAGCTACTTATTTATTTATTTAGCTCTATTTATATTTTATTACCATGCAGTCTTTATTCAAACTTTGTTTTGCACATAATTTTAGTGTTAGAGGTGCTAACATTTATTTATTTATTTATCTTTTTATTTATTTATTCATTCATCCATCCATTCATTTGTTTGGTATTTATTTTTGTTTTATTTTATTATTTGTTTTTATCTCTATCTATTTATCTCAAATAGTTTTTTTTATTAGCATGCAGTCTACAATGAAACTTTGTTTTGCA
>NW_015670498.1:0-1059 GCF_001515625.1 Sinocyclocheilus rhinocerous | reverse complement strand
ACTTTTTTTTCAGGATTCTTTGATGAATAAAAAGTTTAAAAAGAACAGAATTTACTTAAAATAGTAAATTAAATATTTTCTAACAATATACAGTACCGTTCAAAGGTTTGGGGTCAGCAGATTTTTTTTTCTTTGTATTTTTGAAAGAAATTAATA
Source organism: Sinocyclocheilus rhinocerous (assembly GCF_001515625.1). Lineage (NCBI taxonomy): Eukaryota > Metazoa > Chordata > Actinopteri > Cypriniformes > Cyprinidae > Sinocyclocheilus > Sinocyclocheilus rhinocerous. The sequence continues at coordinate 903 of NW_015670498.1, read as the reverse complement.
CTTTTATTTAGCAAGGATGTTAAATTGATTTAAAAAAAAATGACAGTAAAAGATTTCTATTTTGAATAAATGTCGTTCTTTTTAACTTTTTATTCATCAAATAATCCTGAAAAAAATCACAGAAAATCACAGAAATAAATTATATTTTATTCATTTATATATGATCTACCTGAAATGAAGACTTGTACAGTATTTTGTATATACAAACAAGAAAAGCATGGTTTTTTTTTTATATTGCATGCTTTTTTCTTTCATACCATGAAATGAACTGCTTTCACAGTATGAAACAAATATTAATATGGGACATGTGACAAAAATATACAAATCTACTATTGGCAATGATATCCATTTTAAAAATATTTATCAAATTTGTCAAATGTACTTTATTAGAATATATATATATATGTTATTGCAAATATGTATATTTACAATAATATTTACAGTAAACTGCTGTAGGAACTTTAAAAACATGCTATGTATTTGGCCAGTAGATGGCGCTGTAGACTTGTAGTTTACAGGGTTATTAACGTTAACTAAAACCATTAAAAAAATTGCTATTGGAAATAAAATAAACATAAAATAAAATACAAATAAAAAAGTTAACTTTTTAAATTTTAGCTTCTTGCAAAGGCAACAGTTCTCATTTTAATTTAGTTTAACTTGATGTACTAAAATAAATAAAACTGAAATAAAATGAGTAAAACATTTAAATAAAAAGAATAAAGACATTTAAAACAAAAATATTAAAATGACAAAACACAATAAAATTACTAATCATTTAATACATTTAAAATGAAAACAGAAAAGTCACAAATATTAATTAAAACCATAATAGTATCTCGATGATACTAAAATAATTGTTTATGTTCTATTCAGAAAAAAAACGAAATATATTTTATGCCC
>NW_015670497.1:0-946 GCF_001515625.1 Sinocyclocheilus rhinocerous | reverse complement strand
GCTATCTACTCTCCGACAAAAATTCTGGATCCCCCAAGCCAACTCCGCAATTCGAAAACTTATCCATAAATGCGCAATTTGTCGCAGACTTAATGGAAGAGTTGGTGAGCAAAAAATGGCAAGCTTGCCAGAAGACCGCTTGCTACCTGATAAACCCCCTTTCACGAATGTGGGCGTAGATTACTTTGGACCCTTTGAAGTAAAACGAGGCCGGAGTACCGTAAAAAGGTATGGAGTGTTGTTCACTTGCCTAACAATCAGAGCAGTACACATTGAGATAGCTGATAGTTTGAACACTGATTCATGCATAAACGCTTTGAGGCGTTTTATAAGTAGAAGAGGACAGGTGTCAGTCATGCGCTCAGACAATGGCACAAATTTTGTCGGCGCAGAAAGAGAATTGCGAGAAGCACTGAGAAACCTGGACCATAACAAAATTGAAAACACCATGCTACAGAAAGGGATTAAATGGATATTCAACAGTCCAGCTGCTTCTCATCAAGGTGGGGTTTGGGAGCGTCAAATCCGTACTGTAAGAAAGATACTCTGCGCTCTCTTAAAGGAGCAGACTATTAATGATGACAGTCTTCATACCATCATGTGCGAGGTGGAAAGCATCATCAACAACAGACCAATAACTAGTACCTCAGAAGATCCAAATGACCTTGAGCCTCTGACGCCTAACCATTTACTGTTGTTGAAAACTCAACCCAGCTTACCACCAGGTGTCTTTAATAAGGAGGACCAATATGTGAGAAAACGTTGGAGACAAGTCCAATATCTCGCTGATTTGTTCTGGAGCAGATGGACTCATGAGTACCTGCCCATTCTTCAGGAACGCAGTAAATGGTCAAGATTAAAAAGGAACTTTGAACCTGGTGATGTGGTGCTAGTTGTGGACGGTTCTTCTCCCCGCAATTCATGGATAATGGGAAGAGTAATTCAA
>NW_015670496.1:0-675 GCF_001515625.1 Sinocyclocheilus rhinocerous | reverse complement strand
TTACCTTCATTTTCACAGGCACTGAAACGTACAATTCTGACATATAGCATTTAAATGTACAATACTGTACAATACCTAAATTATTTATATATGAACAGACTTATAAATAAATCCTTATGTATGAATTGGCGGCATTAACATTTTATTCTATTGTGTTCAGTTATCATATACATGGCATTATGTTTTCAGTTGCATTATTAAATGAAGTTGACTAATTTACTTAATCTGAAATTATAATATTTTGTTCGGTGTCATTTCTGCTGCCAACTCATTTCGAAAAATACATAATGTTAAATAAGACTACACTTTAAGCCCTAAAATGAATAACATTTCAGCAATTGTTTAACCATTAACTTACTTATCACATAGTCTAATATTCACTTTGTTTGCCGTGGGACACAAAAGTAATTTTTAATAGAATAAAACCATAAAATACACCACCAAAAATGCAACATAATTACAAAAGGATCAATTTTATTTGTGTGCTGTAATATAAATCTTTAGAATCCATATGACTGTGAAGAACAGAACCAAATCCAAGCTTTTATTCGGCATTCTTCGTGTCCATCCTGAGCAGCGACCGTAAACAGCTGACGCGTTTGTTTCAATTAAAAAAATTGCTGCTTCAATAACCTTTACGACAGATTTTACGGCAGAAAAATCAAACGCTAGTTG
>NW_015670495.1:0-793 GCF_001515625.1 Sinocyclocheilus rhinocerous | reverse complement strand
GTCAGGAAAGTTGTGTTTGCAAGTTAGATAGTGACCACTTTAGAGAGTTAGTTGTTATTGTTTACTAAATCTAAATTAAATTAAATTCAGTTAAGTTAAGTTAAGTTAAGTTAAGTTAAATTAAATATGTTTGTTTGGTTTAAAATGTTTGTTTGTATTTTACATTTAAAATAGAAATTAAATGAATTAATCTAATTAAAACGTATAAAAGTAAATGCTGGGGTGGCATAATAAATGTAAAACAAAATAGCAGAAGTTTTGACAAAAGATAAATTAATGTTAAATAGTTTCATACAAAACAATGCCTAAAATGAAAACTAAAAAAAAAAATAATAATCTAAAAGCTAATTTAATACATACTATATTTGTATATAAGAATATTTTCCCAGGTCATTGTAGCATTAAAATTATGAAATTATAATGAATTAAAATGTTTAAATTGAAATGCTGAAGTGACATAATACATTAAATTAGAAGTAGCAGAAATTTCACAAATTGATTAATACAAAACAATTCCTTGGTTAAAAATAAGTAGTGTTTTAGAGTAGTGTTGTTATTGTTTACTAAAACTAAACTTAAAACAAAAAAAAACTAAAACTAAAATGATTACAAATATCTTTTTTTAAATATTAAAACTTAAAACTGTAAAACTTAAATTAGAAATGTTTCCTACCATAAATAGATTAGGTTTAATCTGAAGTACTAAAATGACTGCAATCTATCATTGTAGAATTTTGTAGATTGTATAAAATCAAGACCAACTGTAGTTGAACACTTTACATGTTGATCTTGA
>NW_015670494.1:0-567 GCF_001515625.1 Sinocyclocheilus rhinocerous | reverse complement strand
AATTACATCAAAATAAATATAATAATAAACAAAGACAATTAAAAATAATAATAAAATCTCCATAACAAGTACAAATAGTTACAAATTATTCAAATAATAGATTTTAGGCTTTAAAATAATTTACAGTTTTATTTTTTGCTTTGTTATTTCTTGTTTATTTTAATGAATACACGTAGTGACCTGTTTCTATTTTAAAATGAGTAAAATTAGTTTTTTTTTCACTGCCCATTTACATTTGTGAATGAAAAAATGTCCATATATAATGAGTAAAATCACTATATACCAAATTTTGAAGTCAACGGTATGGCCTACTCATAAAAAAAAGAGTTGTTTTGTTTTACTAGACACGTTTGTCCTTAAAAGATATATTTGTTTAAGTATATTTGTTGCCAGGATTGACACTCTCTGTCAATTGGATAAATAATATGTCCAGTATACCGTAATCGCAAACGAAGACCAGTCCTATATTATACTGTAATATTCAAATACTAAATATTTTTGTAAAATTATATATAATTTTATAATTATATATATTGTTTATTTGTTTATTTATACAGACAGTCAGAC
>NW_015670493.1:0-646 GCF_001515625.1 Sinocyclocheilus rhinocerous | reverse complement strand
TTGTGAGGTGACCTATAGCATGTTGAGTGATATGACACAGATACATAGAGTAGTTGACATTTAAGCATGAAAAATAAAGCCAGAAAACAAGATATAAAGTGTATAACATTTTTAAGTGTGTGTACATAAATTGTGAACATAAAAACAAATAATTATTAGTCTACTGAAATAGAAAGGATCTAATATAAGTGTATTAATTAGCACATCAAACGACTTCTCTATTAATGTCTTGTAATTTTAAATAATTATCAGTTTATTTTAACAAACTACAATTTCAAACGCTTCTGCCAGAAGGTTATTTTGAATATCATACCAAATAAGTTTCCATTTCAACTGACAGTAACCAGTGAATAGTGTTATTTTTCAAACAATTAGGTCAAAATGTGGCCTGAACTGAAACAAACTGGCATCCTCATAGCAATCCCCCTGTCATATGGCAAAGAGCCTTTTAATTTAAGATCTTACAAAAGAGCAAATTATTTTTAAAAAGTGTCCAAATGACTGGCCATACAGAACTTCCATGAGTTTTACGTTACACAGTCATCTCAAAAGTTCTGGATTGAACTGTTTTAACACTACACTAATAGGAAATATATACACATATACAAGGACAAGTCACAAAAAAAATAATTTTTATAATACTAAA
>NW_015670492.1:0-543 GCF_001515625.1 Sinocyclocheilus rhinocerous | reverse complement strand
GCAAATTCACTCCAAAAGTAAAAGTGCACTTCATGACTTGCATCATATCAAAGTCTAGTTATGAACGTCAAGGATAAAAGACTTGTAGCTGTTTTTAGTCATTTAAAACACATCCTCAATTATCTAATTATGTGCAGCTTGGATGCGGCGTCTGTCTTTATAGACTAGGCGCCTATCTTTAGAGAAGCAGCGTGAAGAGCCGCTTCTGGAACGTGCCGCGGCGCGGCTGCTATAAACACAAGCATTGACTAGAGTGGCCGCGATCAGCTCCGGTGGCCGTGGAGCCACAATGCACCACAGTGCGTGTTCTTCAAATATTTGATGCTAGCATTGCACATTTTACACACCACATGACTTTTTTCAATCTCTTTTGTGTCTTGTCTGTAACGAAAACTGAAATGATGCCACACTTCAGCTTTGTACTCCAAGGTGGGAGCTGGAACATTTCTTTCATCCTTCATTACTAGCAGCGAACTATACTGCCCTACAAAGGCAAACGACCTTAAAGGGGTCATATGATGCGATTTCAAGTTTTCCTTTTTC
>NW_015670491.1:0-647 GCF_001515625.1 Sinocyclocheilus rhinocerous | reverse complement strand
GGAAGAGGACCCTGAGAGAAAGCCAGGGGCCATGGAGCAACACATCCTCAATAAAAAGACCTCAAGTTTCAACGAGTCTGTCCCATCAAGCTAACAGGACCTAGTGGGCGTAGAGATCTTTTACTCTTTCTTTTCTACGTTTTCCAACTCGCTTAATCTCAGCCTCTTTAAATAAAAAAAGACATCTGGTTCGTAAACTGTAGTTGAGGGAATTTCTGCAACAAAGATAGATGAATGGAAAAATACAATACAGCTGAGAGCCCTTTGGTCGATAGAATGCTACAGATGCATTTTTTGTTGATAATGTAGAATCTCTCTGGGAAAAGTGAAATTGCCTCAGCCTGATAACTCCATCTCTGGTTGATAGCTCGAAGTAGAGATGAATTTTAGGAAGTGCAAAGATTTCCCGGTGGTGAAATTTGTGCATATAACTCTACCACTGTGGCCAGATTCTGCTTTATGTTGTGTTTAAACACTCTGGACTTCATATTTCAAATGCTAACCACCTCTGTATTCGTGATTCGATACTTCAGCTCTCCACAGATGTCAGGTTTAACCATCCCATGTTCTTATGTGTAATTCCTCTTCAATTGCCGGAAAAGCGTACCAAATTCCTTTGAAAACATGCTCTGTGTTTGAATCCACAG
>NW_015670490.1:0-1671 GCF_001515625.1 Sinocyclocheilus rhinocerous | reverse complement strand
CGGGATGCTAAAGGAGGTCGTTTCAGGTTTCCCTCCGTTTTTTTGTTTTGTATTGGTGCAGTGAGTCACGCAGTGATTCGCAGTTGAATCAGTCCAATTAAGCCATAGATTTACTGTTCTCATCACTGAAACTGAACCTGCGGACAGCTCAGACCACACGCAGCTCACCCTGGATGTTTCTACCTATGCTTCCAACCCACAAAAACACACACAGGTAGAGGAAGACACTATGTTTTGAGGGAGCACTGCTCATATCAACCGCTGTATGGAAATGTGGTGGTTAATCACATGACCAGCTCTGGCAGAAAGTGCCAAAGCACAGACAGATGGCGAACGCAAAAGGTGGCAGGAGAGACTTTGGACAGGCAGTCAAGGCACTGGATTTTGTTGTTCTATGAGGGTTATGTCCACTGTAATGAGTGAACATGGGTGTATATCAGCTAATGAATGGGGTCAAATCCATATCAGGGTTCAGAAGAGGTTGATGGAAAAGGTTAAAGCACATAAATGTCCCTATTGTGTCCATTCCAAAGAAACACCCTTGTTCCTTTTCATTTGTTTCATTTGTCCACTAGTGCAGGGAAAAGGCATCGCTCACTCGCTCAAAGAGCAATGCCGTAAATCAGCGAAGAGGCGTGACCCCAAATGCCCACGCACACATAACACAGGAAACCCAGAATGGGCCCCTGCGTTGAGTGGAAGCTGTTAAAGATCCTAAAAAAAGTGAGTGGGAATGAAAGAGCCTGTGTGTGGGAATTTCTGGCATATGGGCTGTAATGTAGCATCACAGCCAAATGCCCCCAAACCCTCATCACAGTAATGGACTTCAAGACGACACACGACCGCCCAGGCTGTCATGGGTCACTCTGCAATCGCATGTCACATGCTCTTGTATTTTTGTACAATTGAATGGTACAGACGCTACAAACGGATATACAAATTTTCGGTCCTACACACACAAACACTTATGAACTGGCCGTGAATATTTATGGAAGGTCAGTGACTCCTCTTCTAACGCTATTGTGTATGTTGAATGCTTGGCCTGCTGACTCACTCGAGTGTGGCTATTTTCTGGGCCAAACTGGCCACTACAGCAAACAGGCGCAGATCCGTAAGGCCTTCTGTCACTCTGAAATCAACCAGCTCCAGAATCTGAGAATAGATCATATACATATTTAAATACAAACAAATACATGTTTAAATTTAGACAATATTATTGCAAGCACAAGGGTTATTATAGCTAACTAAAATTAAAACTAATATTAAAACCATAAAAACATTTTTCATTATTTGAAATAAAATAAATGTTAACTGAAATAAAATATATAAAAAACATTTTCGTTACAGCAAAGCTAATATTTCTTATTTTTATTTAGTTTAACTTGTTGTTTATCTTGATGAAAATAACTAAAACTACAACTGAAATAAAAATGAATGAAAACTATATAGACATACTACTTAAAATGACAAAACACACAACAAAATTACTAAAACTTTAACTAAAATTAACAATTTTAAAATAAAAACTTCAAAATGTTAATAAAAATGATTATAGTGCCTCGATTATACTAAAAATGTATTATATTTGTATTTATATTTGATAATATATAAAACATAATAATAAAAAACAACAAATAATAAATGCAATAATTAATAATCAGTTATTTAATA
>NW_015670489.1:0-584 GCF_001515625.1 Sinocyclocheilus rhinocerous | reverse complement strand
GTGACCAAAATAGCACAGTAAACATTAAACCAGTAAACCAAAAGTTGCTAGTCTCTAAAATCATTTAGATATTACACATCGAATGTAATCAAATCTCAGTTGTGATATGCTTGACCTAAATTATTGTAAATATTATATATCATTTTTACATCAATGTTTTATAATATAATAGAATAAAATTTTTCACATATTTTATAGCATATGATATAATTTAAAATAAATATTATGTGGAGAATACATAAATATGTTTGTGTGTCTGTGCCTGAATGCTTAAATGTATATTCATCATAACATATATTCATTATAAAATTATTATATTTATATTTTTTTCCATCTAAACATAGGTGCATTATAACGAGCCTACAACAGCTATTTGTCTGTGTTTTGTAACCAAACAGTGATTGTCATTGAGCTGTACAGTAGTCTCTAAAATCGTAGAGATATTAGCCTGCCCTACACACACGCACACACACTAACTATTGAAAAAAGACCTGAACATGATCTTATATTGCAGCTGCTGATGAACGTGATGCAGGACGATGAGAACGCTGTTATATGCCCCTGAATTCAAGATAAGATGACAA
>NW_015670488.1:0-584 GCF_001515625.1 Sinocyclocheilus rhinocerous | reverse complement strand
GTGACCAAAATAGCACAGTAAACATTAAACCAGTAAACCAAAAGTGGCTAGTCTCTAAAATCATTTAGATATTACACATCGAATGTAATCAAATCTCAGTTGTGATATGCTTGACCTAAATTATTGTAAATATTATATATAATTTTTACATCAATGTTTTATAATATAATAGAATACAATTTCCCACATATTTTATAGCATATGATATAATTTAAAATAAATATTATGTGGAGAATACATAAATATGTTTGTGTGTCTGTGCCTGAATGCTTAAATGTATATTCATCATAACATATATTCATTATAAAATTATTATATTTATATTTTTTTCCATCTAAACATAGGTGCATTATAACGAGCCTACAACAGCTATTTGTCTGTGTTTTGTAACCAAACAGTGATTGTCATTGAGCTGTACAGTAATCTCTAAAATCGTAGAGATATTAGCCTGCCCTACACACACGCACACACACTAACGAATGAAAAAAGACCTGAACATGATCTTATATTGCAGCTGCTGATGAACGTGATGCAGGACAATGAGAACGCTGTTATATGCCCCTGAATTCAAGATAAGATGACAA
>NW_015670487.1:0-518 GCF_001515625.1 Sinocyclocheilus rhinocerous | reverse complement strand
TACTCAAGTACTTGATTTGTGTACTTCGTCCACCACTGGTAAAAATAGATTACAAAGTACTGTGTGGGAATTTCTGGATTGATTTTCCACAGGGGATCTGCCTATAGTTTGAATTATGCATTGCATTGTGTTTTAGGGTTAAAGGAAATGTCTGTAAACTTAACAGAAAATTACTAGTATCTTTTCCGATTTTCTACTTTTTTAGTTTTTTTTTGTAGTGATAATATCAATGATAACATCACAGTGTCGTCAGTCATTGCAGTTGTGAGAAGACAAAGATCCCTCAATAAATCAGTGGTGTTAGAAGTTCGTAAATCATGTCAGTATAGAAATGAATATATAAGCCATATTATGAGTCTGAGGCCAAATGTTTAATTCATCTCTGTGCACTGAAAGGACAGAAAGCACTGAAGCTCCCTAAAATAGGATTCTTCTGTTCTGAATTTCTTTCTTCCACACATATACAGTACAATGCATGAGCTAAATGCAGCCTACATTTTACACCATCATTAAAAAAA
>NW_015670486.1:0-1918 GCF_001515625.1 Sinocyclocheilus rhinocerous | reverse complement strand
CAACGCAGACTCAACCGTGTGCTGATCAGATACCCTCCTCTGAATATGTTTGCACACTAGATCTTAGAGAGTATCTTTTTATACATCATAACTCTTGTATTCCAAAAAGAGAACGAAAAGCTAGCACTGTTTTTAAATTCGAGACTGTCTGAAAGTGTCCTCTCCTTAACATAAATATATTAGTCTGTTTAAAACTCTTATGCTTGTCCTTGTCATCTTGAATGTTTCTATAATAGTAGTAGAAGCAGGTGAGAGGTCATTAGCTAACGGTTTTTAAGTTGGTCCATGTTATAGGTTAAAGACCAATTTGTAAATCACTCATGAGCATTCTTTGTTTTCGTATTCAGAGTTTCATGACTATGAGGATCCAAGCGTAGACATCCTCTTCATGGTTCTGCAACAACTGATCTGGTCTATAGGCTACTACAAGTTTACATCTTGGAAATCATCCTGAAGTGGCTGGATGATTTCTGGCTGTTTTGGAAAAGTCCATGGAACGTCTTTGATTTTGCTGTGACTCTGATGGTATGAATGCTTAAAAATGAAGCAATGTTAATTCAATTTGGTCTTTGTTTTCTTTAGTCTCGATTACAATGAGACACTTACAGAGGAAGTGAATGCTTGGGGTCGATTTGTAATTGGTAAAATACTCAATAAATCTATACTGGTGTTTCAGTGGTATAAGATGCAAGACGCAAATGTGTTATCATGATTCTTGCATGAAAAATTGCTTACTACTGTTATCTTTGTAAAGTTATAGTAAAGTTCCACTTTTACAACTTTTGCAACAATGTCAAACATTAACCCTCCAATCCTGTCGCATTAAAAAAAAAAACTGTATACACCTTTCACATTCTCGGGTCAGTTTTGACCCGTTGAAATGCGGACTCGTAACAATGTTTTTCAGCTAAAACCCTATTATATCTGATCAGTAACTTCTCATTAATTATTGAATGTGCAAATATTTCAAAGTTTTAAATGTTACCGTGTTTAACTACATTTACCACCTTTTTATTAATAAAAAAAATTGAGAAATTCTTTGAAATTTGAAATTTGACAAGAAATACAGCAAAACCACTGATGTGAGAAATTGTTATTTTTTTCAATATTCACGAGAAATTTTTACTTCAATACATAATATGAAAAAAAATAAGAACATGTAAACTGATAATTACAAGTATTAACTCCATTGGGACTAATGAAACTTAATTAAATTCCTTTGAACTTATGACTCATGCTGCTCAAAAACTGTCCAAATTTTTGACATTCTTTTTCTAACAAAACAACATAAATATTACATTGGAATGTTTTCAAACAAAATATATTCATTTTACTTGCATTACCTTTCACTTCAGATGAACAAGATGATCAACAGCTTGAATCTGCAATGCTTCATCAACTGGTGGCAGCAAAGTGAAATGTAGACTTCTCCTCTTTTTCCCGTTTTCAATTTAGATTATTAGGTCTATAAAAACCAACTTTTGCTTGCACGCTTTTGGGCTGTAGTTCATTAGATATAGTTTATTTGTTATGTCAGTTGCATCTTTTGTCTGTTTTATAGTGTCTTTTAAAATGCGTGCATTTTACAGAAGTCGTTTGAGACTAATTTAAAAGATGTAAAAAATAATAATAATACATAAATAAATAATCATGTGTAAAACCATGCACAGTTCACCTAAAGATGTTTACAGTTTAGTTTAAATGGTCTTAAAAATTATTTAACAAAATCTAGGGAAAACTTTGATCCATAATCAGTTTTTTTTTCCTGTACTGAAAATGATGGATTTAGCAAAAAAAATAAAAAAATAAAAATAATAATAATAATAAAAGATGTAATGCTTCCCGTTTAAAACTGACCCAAATGCAATAGTAGGGTTACTTTACTTTACTTTACTTTTAGTCATTTAGCAGACGCTTT
>NW_015670485.1:0-514 GCF_001515625.1 Sinocyclocheilus rhinocerous | reverse complement strand
TGCAAATATAATAACACATCTGCTAAAGACTACATAAAGAAAGTTAATTTACAAATTCTACATGTAAACATTAATAATGTTTAAAAAAAAATATGCAGATGAGGGATTGAGAGTTGGTCTTCATAACATAAGTAACGGATAAGATACTTTTAACCATGCTTTCATTTTGATTTTATAATTTCAGAATATCAGTTTTAGTCATTTTATTTAACATGCCAGAGCATTCAAAGTGAGACAACCGTACTAAAATGGCAAACGTCACAGAATTCAACAAATCCACTGCTGCTTACTGACTTTGTGTTATTTTCCCTCCAAAATGATGTCACTTCCTGGAGGATGATGTCATTAAGGGTTTTAATATTTAAAGGGATGTTATGAAATGTTAACAGGAAAGTGAAACGTCTCAAATATCTCAGTTAGAGATGAGGAAAAAAAAAAAAGAAAACAGCTGGAATATTTCCTGGTTTAATTCTAGAAGCTTGTGCATGTAGAAAATGACAACATTCACAGTAAA
>NW_015670484.1:0-539 GCF_001515625.1 Sinocyclocheilus rhinocerous | reverse complement strand
TATAAACACCTAGCTTATTACAATGAATGTATCATGTAATGAACAGCAGGCTATTCAACCAAAGTAGCATAACAAAAAAGAAAAGCGAGGTGTTGGGGGGCCAAGATGGCGTCGTCATAGGAGGGCATGTAAGTGTGGGCTGCTAAGGTGATGTGGTGAAACAACTTACTCATTACCACTTTTCTCATTTAATTTGCACTGACTACTTATCTACAGCACATATCTCGGTGAAATTTATTTTATATGGGTAAATCTAAAAGAAGAACGAAAGGAAAGCAAATCTTTAATGTAATTCCGAACTGTGTTTCCGACGCGAACAAAAGTGAACGCTCAGAACTCAGCACTACTAACCTTAAAATCATGGACGTGACGACTGAGGGTGAAGTAGAGGTGCATGATTCGACGCCAGTCTTCGATGAAAGGGCTCGTGGTACTCCTTTTCCTGATACCCCTGATGCAAGTATCTGGAAGACAACGGCCTGCGTCTTACAGATCCCCTATCTCCAGAAGACAGGGCAGCGAGGGAGAAACTCTGGCCT
>NW_015670483.1:0-588 GCF_001515625.1 Sinocyclocheilus rhinocerous | reverse complement strand
ATGGTGGACGATGTCAATGATGTGAGGATCATTGGGACGATTACTGTCATCCTCCTCCTCTGCATCACATTTGCTGGCATGGCTTGGGAGGCGAAGGTAAGGTCCTTTGCTTTGGTTTTTGCCAATTTTCCAATACTGTCTCTTTTGACAGCATAGCTGCCATTGTTCTTCTTGGTTTTCGCCCCACCACAGGCTCAGATCCTGTTCTTCATTGCACTCTTGCTCTCCTTAATTAATTATTTTGTGGGGACGGTCATTCCCCCCAGCAGCGAGAAGCAGGTTATGGGATTTTTTGGCTACCGTGGTGAGTACACGAGATCCTGATCCAATGCATCCTTCAAATGCGTCCAATAAACTCCTGTTTATAAGTTATGGAGTCCAAATTTTATTGTCCTGCAACAACATATCAAATTAATATGGAAGATCGGTTCCTCCATAAGAAAGAAAAAAAAATTTTTTTATAAATAATAATTAAGACATAAGTGAAAATGATGGCATTGTCAGAATTATGCAATAAAAATGCATAATTATTACATTAAAAAAATATAATAGTATGTCATGATTTTCTCTCTTAATTATGGCATTTTA
>NW_015670482.1:0-527 GCF_001515625.1 Sinocyclocheilus rhinocerous | reverse complement strand
TGTGTGTGTGTAAGGTTCCTAATTTGCAATTAAACAATTAGTAACGAAACTGCGCAAAAATAATAAATATAATTATGGGATTGTTTAGAAGCATTTAAAGTTGCTAATTTGCAGTTAAATGATTAGCAATGAAATGACGCAAAAAATATTTTATATACACACACACACTCACACATATGAATGTTTTATAGCATTTAAAGTTGCTAATTTGCAATTAAAAAGTTAACAACGGAATTGCGCAATAAAAAAATAATACAATTATACATACATGAATGTTTAAAGTTGCTAACTCGCAGTTAGGGTTGGAAAGCAGCAGAAAAATTTTGGGAAATTTCTGGAAACTTTTCTGAAAGTTTCCAAAAAATCCTAAAAAGTTTCCCAAAATCCTAAAAAGTTTCCAAAAATTCTGGAAAGTTTCCGGAAATTTACCAGAAATTTTCTACCTCTTTGCAAGTCTATTTGCAGGTAAATCTTTAGCAAAGCAACTTTGCAAAAAATATAAATAAATAAAAAAATTAAAAAAAAAA
>NW_015670481.1:0-578 GCF_001515625.1 Sinocyclocheilus rhinocerous | reverse complement strand
ATGTAATGCATTTTCTGTTTGTTCCCTCTGTTTACTTGGCAAATAGTATAAGTGCTGCACCAGAATGAAAACAAATGCATCAGTCTCATGAAGCAAACGAAGATTTAGGGCAAAATCCGCTGGAGATCTTCTACTTCATAGATCCAGTTTTTCCTGTGAATCAAAGCATTTTCGGAAAGATCTGCCATCTTCACAGCACGCAGCAACGGCTCTGGACTGTGTGACTGGATGACACCCATAACCATGACATATTTACCTGTGGGGGGAAAATTACAAAAAATAAAAATCCGAGAACTCCAAGCGAATGCAAATTCAAAAGTTAAAAATAGAACAATACCTCAATACTTAAAAGACTTACTTAGTGGACTGTTCACTCAGGTGACCTAATTAATATTCATGAGTTGTGTTTTTGTCATAAGGAACATAGATACGCAAACAGAAAAACTAACCGTGTATTTATTAACTTTTTGTATATTTTTCCCTTTGTCAACAAGGACCCAGTGAAAGTATGTGCTTGAACATCAGAAAAAATGTTGTCCTCCGGAAGCCTAACTAACTATTATAGGTGCCATATATTA
>NW_015670480.1:0-653 GCF_001515625.1 Sinocyclocheilus rhinocerous | reverse complement strand
CGTAACTCACGTTACTTGTAATGCGTTACCCCCAACACTGGTTATATGTGACAAGAGCATAATCGCAAGCAAATGAATGTTTTATTAATAGTCAGATAATGAATATATGCATTTTTTTTTTTTTAAATCTCGTTATACTCAATAAGACATTAACTAAAGCACTTGTATATCGTTGCTCTTTTGTTGTTTTTGATTGCTTTTATTATCCTTATTTGTAAGTCGCTTTGGATAAAAGCATCTACTAAATGTAAATGTAACTAAAGACACTAGAAGCAAATATTTCTGGGATGTATCTAAAATGTTTAATAAACCCAATCCACTAAAAGTTTATTGTATTTAATCCCTGGATCTCTTGGTAACTAATTATACTAAATAACAAAGTATTTCAGTTTGCAGTTAAAGCAGAAGAGATCATGTTGAAATAACAGTTCTCATATTTACACCTTTACACCATAAGAGGGCAGTATATAACAAAATATTAAAGTCTTCTCAAAAGTTGCCTGTGTATGCATACATATAGTAGTAGGCTAGACTGAGGTAAATGGACCAGGAGAGATTACAGTTAACTTTTCTTGATATTGTTAATAATACTTATATCAATATTATATTCAAACACTCGCTCTTTCCCTCAAACACATACAGTACAAACAAGT
>NW_015670479.1:0-557 GCF_001515625.1 Sinocyclocheilus rhinocerous | reverse complement strand
ATGACTAACTTACAGTTTGGACACATTATTGCCACTTAAGTTGTCAGTTTTTTTTCTCCGCCAACACGAACAACAGCAGCAGAACTGGTTGCAGCAGCTTTGAGTGAAAGATTCAGTGATACATTCATATTCACTTGTTTCATTACTGAAAGACTCAGCGTTTTGAACAAATCAGTTGATCGAATGACTCAGTGACTCACTCATATTTACTTGTTTTGTTCTTGAAAGAATCAGTGTTTTTGAACGAATCAGTTGAATGAGTGGGTCACTGACTCGCTCATAAACAAGGTCATTTGTCGCCATCTATTCACTGAAAATCCCCACTGACAGTCTGTCTGGAACACATTTCTTTATCATATTCCTTTTACATTCACACATTCTGTACCTATGCAGTGCTTTTTCTGTGACATTTGCAAGTATAAAAGCCAAATGTTTCGTAATTAAACCTGCCTTCGGCATACTATTATGGTCATAATGGATTTCTTAATGTTTTACACTTTAAGTTAAATGAAGTTCTTTATAGCCAAACTTTTAGGCTAAAACCTATACAAGTGAAT
>NW_015670478.1:0-649 GCF_001515625.1 Sinocyclocheilus rhinocerous | reverse complement strand
TTTTATATTGTATTGTTTAGGTCAGTGGTTTTCAAACTATGTAAAGAATATAAAAATAATTAAATAAAAATAACGATAAGATAAATAAATGAATAAAAATTGAATAATAGACTAAAATAATAATATAAATTAAAATAAACTAAAGTAAGTAAATTATGGAAGTTCGCTTCAACCATGGAATAATAAAATAACTAAGGTAATTTTTTCAGAATTCAGATTTTTTTCCTCACAATTCTGACTTTTTAATATCAGAATTGTAAGATAAAAGCCTGAATTGTGAAATAAAAAGTCACAATTATTATATATTTTTTCCATGGCAGAAAAAAACAATTGCCAGATGTAAACTCAGAGAATTCAGAGAGATTTAAACTTGGAATTGTGATTTAAAAAATAATTCTGAGTAATTTCACAAAGAATTACGAGAAACAAGAGCCAGAATTGTGAGATAAAAAGTAGAATACTACATATAACAGAAACTAAATATTTTTCCAAATAATATTTTAGACATACTTCTAATATTAATTTTTCACACACTGACAAAATTTTGGTGTAGAAACTTGGAAATATCTAGTAAATTTCACAAACAATTACAGAGAAAAGGAACGTAACATTAAATTTAACTAGAAGTATAAAAACTAAAATAGTATTT
>NW_015670477.1:0-551 GCF_001515625.1 Sinocyclocheilus rhinocerous | reverse complement strand
AGCGCTGTACAAATAAACTTGACTTGACTTGACTTGACTTGAAAATCAAAGTCAAATGTCTATTATTATCAGGCCTGCACAGATATCTACGACCACAGATATCTATCTATCTATCTATCTATCATCCATCATCCATCCATCCATCCATCAACAAAAGCAAAAATTTTACATCTTGACAAATTAGCGTAAAATAAAAAAGGACTTAAACACACATTTAAATCCATTCTATGTATATTATTTCAGCTTTCCTGTATAAGTAAATTAGTAATTATTAAACTAAACTGTAAAAAGTTCTTAAAATTAAAGTTATTAAATCTTTGCATAATCACTAATTGCAGCATATATGATGTGTGTGTGTGTGTGTATATATATATATATATATCTCAGGAGCCCACTTTTAATAAAACGTAAATTAATCCCCCCAACCACAAGTGTGTTCACGTAGAAATTTTCATGGGCCAGTGTGAATAAATCTAGATTTAAATCTAAAGAGACAAGATTGTGACACTACAGTATGTGGTTCCCCAGGTAATAAATAAATTAAGTATATA
>NW_015670476.1:0-850 GCF_001515625.1 Sinocyclocheilus rhinocerous | reverse complement strand
AACCGCCTTCAAATTCCGTCCTTTCGCTTCCAGCGTGTTCAGTCTCGGCTCTCCAGCTGACTGTTGTCGCGAGCAGCGGACTTGTTTTTCTTCTCCCAGTCAAGTCGAAACCGAACGAACGCGATGTGAAGCCAACAATGTTTCTGAAGAGACCGCGCGCGCCACGTCCTTCCCTTTTCCAGGCTCGTTGACTTTGCTGAGGTTAAGTTGGAGTGCGCGCCTGAAAAGTCTCCCGTTTCGTGTTGTCGTAAAGACATTCTGCGTCTAAAACGCAATTCAAGAAAAAAGAGACCGAAGCAGCAGTTGTGAGTGGGGTGGCTCCGCCCCTGTGTTAACTGCATTAAATATTTTTAACGCCGTTAAACTGGAAGAATTAATTGCATGCGTTAACGCGTTAATTTTGACAGCACTGGTTGTTACATTAAAATGACATTAAGGGCATTAATGATATCTGCTACATTTGTGTAGTAAATCATAGTGTTATATGTAGTCTAACCACTAGAGGGCGTTTACTGTTTGTGCTGTGTTACCTGTTTCTCCCTGGTGGAGGGGTTTCCGGTGGTGGTTGTGAGGTGTGGTTGACCAAAGAACTAGATGGCTAGTTGCTGAATGCTGATGTGACCCTGTAAATAAAATACATGTTAATTGTTCATCCTGTCTCTACATTTGCTGCACCAAGAATATCACATAAATGGCGACGAGGATAAACGGTCGTGGACTGTGAAAAGTTATGCAAAGAAAAGAAGACGGAATATAATCCAAGTGCGAAAAAAAAAAAAAACAATTGAAAAAACAAGATGGCAGCTAGGGATGTAACAATTACCGGTTTGATGATAAATCATGATAAAAT
>NW_015670475.1:0-522 GCF_001515625.1 Sinocyclocheilus rhinocerous | reverse complement strand
CTCTCTGAACTTCTGAACTATCATCTCTAAAATGTGTGATCCAGCGCAGCTCAGTTACTGCATCAGGCAAAAGAGCAGGTCTGACTGTTAGGCCTGCAACACCGGCATGATGTGCAACGCACCTCCAGCCTGACCTGCAGCCATGTATGCTCTGACATTCAAATACAATGTAGTACTCAGCAGTTTAGACGGCAGAGTTCTCCAACGTCAATTATTCTCCCACTGAAAAATAGCTTACAAGCGTCTCTTCAACAGGAGGCATCAGTGCATAACCATGCTTGTGCATGCCCTACACGTTTGTGTAATTTCAGTCATTGAATGTGAGATGAATAAGGCTTCCTCCATTATCTGTCCACCTTGGCGTGAAGATCAGGAAGATTTCAAAGTTGAAAACTGTTCAGCAAAATGAAAAACTGATGTCTAACTTCGATGCTTGATACAGTTTTAAATAACACAGTTTGTAAATATACTACAGCACAGATTTCACTTTATATTCATTCACAACTGTGTATATTTGCCACG
>NW_015670474.1:0-530 GCF_001515625.1 Sinocyclocheilus rhinocerous | reverse complement strand
ACTACTTGTGTTGCTCAAAGATTCACAGTGGAGCCATGTATGGGCTATTTTAGTTGGCAAAGCAAAAATAGACAAAGCAACTGGTAATGTATCTATATAAAAATACAAGTTTTTCAATATCTACTATAACTTTTTGTTTATTGAACTGCAATTCTACATGTGATGTTGGCCTCAACATCGACATGGGTGTGATTATCTACAATATAAAAATCAATAGCAATCTGCTCCTGTGATATTGCTTAAATATACAACACTAAAATAACTTTAGACCTTAAAACAAACAGATTCTCTTACCGGTTTGCCATAGGAATCATGTACTGGTGAGATGATACCCCCAATCACAATGAATCGTCCAGTCTTGTGTAGGTACTCTCTGGCTTTTTCTGCAAACCAAACAGTTTACCTTATTATCTAATGAGCATTTTTTGTTTTCTGTAACACACTTTATGCCATGTTCTAAAGGTAGCTTGGATGAACGGAACTCCCTTAGAGACATAAAAAAGCTAAACAAGGCCTTTTAAGTGAAGACA
>NW_015670473.1:0-658 GCF_001515625.1 Sinocyclocheilus rhinocerous | reverse complement strand
TAAAATTTATTTAAAATAATATATAAGATATTTGCTCTCTTTTAAACTGCAAAGTCCATGCAAGAATGATCACATAAGCAGCATTATGCACTTATAAGACATGTACTGCAAGGGAATTTTATTAAAAAGTGAGAGTTTTTGCTAGCGGCAAAGATCCTGGTTACTGATTTTACTCACAGGAATGGTGAATTTCTCAAGGTCATGAGCAATTGCATGCAAATTAGATGTCCTTCGCCTCACTTGATCAGCCAGTGCCGTCACCTCATGCAGGTCATCTTAGGAGAGACATTCAAATATATTTAAAATATATTCAAGGAACTGACCATACTGTTATATGCAACTAATTCGTGTTTGCTCACCATTCACTGCAAACAGAAACAGCATCATGTCATTTTGACTCAGACTCGGTAAGATGGTCTCCACAAAATCTTTGTGACCAATTATGAATTCTGGCCCCTAGAAATGGTTGTTTTTATATTAATAGTTATTAATAAATGCTGTAATAAGAAATATTCAGGTAAATATGGCCTTAGATTATTCCAATTGCTACCTTTAAAGTGACAGTTTTGCAGATGCAAAAATATTTAATTCATTAGAATAGTATGAGAATGAGTAAATGATGATAAGATCTTCATTTTTGGATGAACTATCCCTTTAA
>NW_015670472.1:0-603 GCF_001515625.1 Sinocyclocheilus rhinocerous | reverse complement strand
ATAAAAAACAGAAACTATTAAAAGAAATACAAAAAAACTTTAAAGCTAAATTGAAAACAGAAAATATTAATAAAAACTGTATTAAAAGATAAATAAATAACACTGCGTTCATATATAAACTTCACAATTGCTTGTTCACGATTAAAGTGATTGCTGAATTTTGATTGGTTGTTTTAGAACATAATGATCTAAAACAACCAATCAAAATTCAGCAATCACTTTAATTTCACTTTGTTTTAGATCATTCTAGTCATTAGAGAAATACAGAGAAAAGGGTGCTGCGCTGCACAGTTCTCAAGTGTTGCTTTCAATCAGAAGTACAGTGAATGAAGTGAAGGCCGCAGGTGGTTTATATGAGTGACGTCAGAGGATCAGATGTGTCTAATTAAAGCAGAGCAATGCCAGTAATCAGAATCAGAATCAGAATCATACCCACACAGGCCTGAACCCGCGTCCAACACTGAGGGGCAAATCAGAGCTTTGCACAACAGCGGGTCTGGAATTATTAGAAATGCAGCGTGAAGGATTTCAGAATCCTCAACGCAGACACACTCATCGTGACTAAACACTCCTAATAACCGCGGTAAAGACATTAAACACTTC
>NW_015670471.1:0-616 GCF_001515625.1 Sinocyclocheilus rhinocerous | reverse complement strand
ACACTGGCTATATTCACGCCAACATTGAAAGTATCATTTTAATACATCATTTGCAATAATATAAAATTTCTTAAGCAATCACTATACAAAAACATACAAGTAACAACAGTATTACTGATAAAAATCATATAGAATCTTTAAATTTAATCAATGATAAAAAAATTCTAAAATTCTTCCAGGAGTGACCTTTTTAAAAATGTCTTTTAGTATATTTTCGGAGTAAAAACATTGTCCAATTTCATTTAAAATTGGACATTCTATTAAAATGTTTCACACTAAAAAAAATCCTATACAACTCACAAACTGGTTTCTCTTCCCCTTTCAATAAATATGAATGAGTGAGTCTTGAATGTCCAATTCGACATTTTATATATACAACCTTGTCATATCTATTTTCAAAATAATAATTACTTCTTTCATTTACTACTGGATTCACCTCATATAGTTTGTTGTATCTGCATTAATTCCATTCGCCATTTATTATTTATGTACAGATTCAATATACTGTAGGTTTTACATCAGATACAGGAATATTACATTTTGTTACTTCCAACTGAAGAGCTTCCTTAGCCGCTTTATCTGCCTGTTCATTGCCAACCAATCGCATATGGCCGGG
>NW_015670470.1:0-538 GCF_001515625.1 Sinocyclocheilus rhinocerous | reverse complement strand
TATAGTGAGTTTTAAGTGAGAGTTCAAACAAATGATAAAAGCATCGAAATAATCCTCAAGTAATCCACACGACTCCAGTCCATCAATAATGTCTTGAAAAGCCGTGATGTTTTTATCAGATGTTTGAACTCTAATTCTGACGGCACCCATTCACTCTAGAGGAACCATTGATGAGCAAGTCATGTAATGCTAAATTTCTCTGAATCTGTTCCAATGAACAAACAAACTCATCTACATCTTGGATGGCATTTGTGTGTGAATTATTTCTTTAATCCCTAGATTAAAGTGTTAATGTATTGAACTTTTCGGATATAATATATATAACAGTAATAATAGACAAATTACTCTTGAGTATGAACAGATATTTTTTTGTTGTTTTGTTTGTTTTTTCCTCAGAACCTGGCTTTTTCTTAATGTCATAAGTTTAAAGTTTGCAATGCCGCACCTTTTAGTTCACAGATGTTATTTTTGATGCACTCTGGACCATATGTGTTTGAGTATGTGATGTCCAGTCTGTTATTACTTGAATCCTTTCCCA
>NW_015670469.1:0-517 GCF_001515625.1 Sinocyclocheilus rhinocerous | reverse complement strand
GCTTTATAAACAACTTACCACAGAGGTTCAGAACAATAAGGAAACGCCGCAGAACTTTTTAATTAGAGCGATGGACCTCAGGCAAAAAATATTGTTTGCGTCACAAGAGGCAGAGTCAAATCTGAAGTATGATCCTGTACTTGTAGAGAGCATGTTTATGCACACTATACTTACAGGTCTGCAGAATGATAACATCAAAAGTGACCTCCAACCCTACATGCAGCAACCTACCACCTCGGATGAGCTGCTTCTAGAGAGACTCAATATAGCCTGTGGGCATGAGAAAGGGAGACAAGATAAGAGGCGGCAGACACCACAGAGGCCAGCAGGTATGCACATTGTACAGTCCAGTGATACCAATAGAGATAGAAAACAGACAGCCCAGCAGCAGACTTTTACCCTGCCCCCAGACGTGTTGTCAGATTTAAAGGGACTCAAAGTAGATATGATATTGTTAAAAGATTTCAAAACCGAGATGGCGCAGATCCGAGAGACCATCCAAAGGACAGATCATCCT
>NW_015670468.1:0-901 GCF_001515625.1 Sinocyclocheilus rhinocerous | reverse complement strand
AAGGGTGCCAACACTTTTTCACACCACTGTATATATATATATATAAATTATGAGTTAAGCAAAAAATGCTGTTTATGTAAAGTAACATTTTGATGAATTTACTAATTATAGTAGGTAAATTCAGCAGTCAATTTTTTTTTGTAAATAATGACTATTGTCCACAGTAAGTAGTATTGACTAATGCTGTATTATCACCATTCATCCAGAAATCCCATGTATCACACAGAGCAGAGGTTGTGTTCTGTTGTCTCATCTATAATCTTCCTGACTAAGCCAATAAAAAAAATTTGAACTAAAAGCATGTATGCATGTATTTATATATTACATTATCCATTAATCAATCACGTTTATTTTAAAAGATTTTGATAATGTACTTAAACTTACCATTGTTCTAGGTTTGTGCCAGCTCTGTTCTCTTTCAAGAAAGCTATGAACAGGAGGAACTTCACTGATGCCAAGCTGCGAGTGTTGTGCTGTCTGGCACAGTAGTGCAGCATTATTGTGGTCACACAGTGCTGTCCCTGCATCACAGGAACAACTGCTGTGGGAGAGTAATACAGGGAGGGAGTCATTTAACAGTGTTAAAATAAATTAACTATAACAAAAGTCATGTATTAATATTCTATTTAAATATTTGTTAAATATTTAAGTAGAAATTTAATTAGAAATGTGTTGAATATTAAATATTGTTTAATATTTAAATATTCTATTTACATACCCATATAGTGTAAGGAGTACTATACCCAAATTTAGAATCTTAAGCTCTACGAACCTTTTTACGGAATAGTTTCACTATGCCTGTCTTTGTACAGAAACCTCAAAAATGTTTGTAGAAAACGAGCATTTAATTCAGACTTTAAAGGGGTCATATGATGCGATTTAAATTTTTCCTGTCTCTTTG
>NW_015670467.1:0-621 GCF_001515625.1 Sinocyclocheilus rhinocerous | reverse complement strand
TTATTTACAATCAATGAAAACAGTTGTTCTGCTTAATGTTTTTGTAGAAACCCTGGTACTTTTTTCATAATTTTTTGTTGAATAGAAAGTTCAAAAGAACAGAATTTATTTGCAATAGAAATCTTCAGTAGCAGTATAAATATCTCACTTTTGAACAATTTAATGTGCCCTTGTTGAATAAAATGATTAATTTTTTAAGTCTAACTGACCCTAAAATTATTTTTATTATTGCAGGAGATAAAAACAGATGACAAACGTTTCGGCTTGCTGCCTTCGTCAGTGTCATCCATTTTTATCTCCTGCAATAATAAATTGTAGAGTGCAGACCTTGAGTAACGTTTGATATAAGAGACAGGTCTCTGCACCTATAAAAGCTGGGAGAGCGCGGTGAGTGTTGTGATTGAAGTCTAACTGACCCCCCAAATTTTGAACAATGTACTTCTTTGAGCTAAATCTGGCAACTAAATCTTTGGGGACATCCAGAGGTGTCCTCATTTGTATTTAATTATTTTAAATAATGTCAATTGTTTTTTTAATGCATGTATTTGTTAGGGTGTGGCTTATGGGTTAGAATATAATATTTATAATTGGCTGTATATAAGAACTATAGAAGTCTATGAT
>NW_015670466.1:0-457 GCF_001515625.1 Sinocyclocheilus rhinocerous | reverse complement strand
TCAAAACCCCCTGCAGTTTATCTAAAAAACGTTTAATAAATCGTAGACTTTACTTTTAAAAAGATTGAAACTGCTTCTACATCTTTATGTAGACCTGCATTATTTATAATGTGTTTCAATTGTAGAGATCCACTCCTGAAAAGCAAATCCTTAATACCTGGTATTTCTTCACCAGAAACATCAAGACGTGCACCGAACACAATGGGCTCCTCAAGAAGCCAATACAAAGACATCAATGGTTCCATCCACTGATGTTTAAACAAACTTCATATTTTAAAAAGACTTCGATAAAAAACAGGACGTTTTTTAGAATCCATTAAAAACAAGACAGTATCCAGACCAAGTCCACTCACTCTGCGTAGAATACATTGAGCTACTGGTCTCCACACCAGTCTTTCGGATCCCAGCAAAAATTTCTGCAAAAACTGAAGACGATATGCAGCACTTGAATTTGCTT
>NW_015670465.1:0-296 GCF_001515625.1 Sinocyclocheilus rhinocerous | reverse complement strand
CAAAAGAGACACCGTTATTGGTTTCAAGGTAGTCACATATTAACTATACATGTTAAAACAATTATATTGTAATATTGTTTGTGTGCACTTTATGACAAGGTATAATAAGGTTGCAGGATTGTTTTGCACACAGTAGTAAACATTCCTGAAACTTTCGCCGTCACAACTCCTAAATGAATATAAAAGATAATAAACTAAACAATTTTACTAGCAAAAAGCACATACTTTGTGGTCAAAATTAGCCTAAAATTCAAAATGCTAAGCCTGATTAGGGATAGTAAAGATCCATTTCCATA
>NW_015670464.1:0-570 GCF_001515625.1 Sinocyclocheilus rhinocerous | reverse complement strand
CGATGTGATCGCAGGATAACTGTGCTTCTGGACTCCTTTTTTTATGTGAGACTCGATGCTGATGTGCAGAGAATTTTGGGATATCGCATAAAAAAAAACTGGTGGATGGAAAAGCCAAGATGCACAAAATATTAAAATGTGCATAAAAAAAACCTATGTGCTCAAATTGAGATGGATAAAATTTTTTTTTTTGTGCTTAAATTATGATGGAAACACATTTACAGAATCAATTCCTGAATGTGCATCAAACATGAATTTGTCTCAGCGTGTTAATTGGATGTTAATTGGTTGATAACTGGACTAACCAGTGGACCGATCTCATCACACACCATCCCAAATACTGTTTGAGTTGTTCTGAAATATCTGAGCCTACAACAGTGTTTTATTGCCACATTAAAAAAAATAAAACTAAGTGAATTTCTCCCATAGAAGCTACCGGAGCAGTGTTGTTTCTCTAAAAAAATTTTTTACATGGCACCAAAACACCGTCATATGAGCCAAAGTCTCAAAATGATTTGGTATAATCGCTCCCAGAATTGTCTCGCATGATTGTGTCCCAAACGTCAGGCA
>NW_015670463.1:0-561 GCF_001515625.1 Sinocyclocheilus rhinocerous | reverse complement strand
CTGGTTGCCCATTGACGCCAACACTGTAACTTTGCTTAAAAAGTTGCCCCGTGTATCATCAGCCTTACAGTTTAGATCGAGATGTTTAAGTCAGTAAGATTTTTTTTTTTCAAATAAATTAATTAATTCAGCAAGTATGCATTAAATTGATCAAACGTGACAGTAAACACTGTAAATTTATGTATGATATTTTTATTTCAAATAAACACTGCTCTTTTGAACTTTCTATTCAAAAAAGAATCTTGAAAAAAAGTGGTTTCCACATAGATCAGGGCCGAACAATATATTTAAATAGAAAACAGTGGTTTTAAATTGTGAGAATTTCACAATATAATTATTTTACTGAGTTTTTGATCAAATAAATGCTGCCTTGGTGAGAATAAGAGACTTCCTTCAAAAAAATCTTATACCAATATTTAATCATTTGCACATTTTTCTAAACACAAACAAAACTTCAATAACTTGTTTTTAATTATATGCTTTTGTGATTTCTTGAAAGATATCTGACTTGGTCCGTGTAACGCTTCACAATTCAATTTTCACTCACGTTTCCAAATTTCC
>NW_015670462.1:0-1145 GCF_001515625.1 Sinocyclocheilus rhinocerous | reverse complement strand
TCACACCAATCCCCCATCTATCTCATTTACCTCTCTGAGATGCTTTTACCAGTCTCTATGTTTACACTAAAGCCAAATGAACAAACAGAAAAAGATACAAGTCTGACTTTGAACATCAGGTAATCATATAGACTTTTGAAAGTGAAATACAAATAACCAGTAAGTGGTGTGATGGTGATGGGACATTTTAACCCATTATTGCACACCACAATAAAATCCAGAGATTTTCATTAGAATGGAGAGCTGGGATTGGGGTGTTGCAGTGGTACAGCACTTCAGTGGACGGTGGGCCGTCATGGCTATGATTAATAACTGCCATGAGCAGAAGGAGCCAGTGGTGACTAATGACCTGGTGTGGCATTTGATTTAATCAATCAAGAGCGGAGTTTAACCTAACCAAGCACCCACCGCCATGAGTCGACCGACCATGAGTCACCCCACTTCTAAAATAAAATTGGAACAAACCTGTATGATTTTCTTTATTCTTTGAAAGACAAAAGATGATATTTTGAAGAAAGATTGTTAATACACTTGTAAAAGTCCTTTCCATTGCACAAAATATTTTTTTGTGCAATCTTAGAAATAAAGGAACCATAAAATCCATTGAACTTTTACAATGCATAACATGTTCACAGAAGGTTCAAATTAAAATGCTCTACACACTGTTTTTTTTAATTTTTTTATGGCATCGCTGTGAAAATGACCTTTTGGAGCTTTTATTTTCAAGAGTGAACAATGCAAATCAGCAGGATCCACAAGAACATTTGACCACACTGAGTTTTATAGCACTGAACGGATATTAAACAGACATTTTTCGAAATATCTTTGTTCCACAGAATAAAGTCACACAGATGTGAAACGACATGCTCTCCATTCTAATAAAAATCTCCACTGGATTTTATTGTTGTGTGCAATAACAGGTTAAAATGTCCCATCACCATCAAACCACTTACTGATTCTTTGTATTTCACTTTCAAAAGACTACATGATGATTTTGTTTTATTTTTAGGCAAAATATTCATTTAAATGGCTGTTCAAACCAAATATTAAGTTGCAATTTCTAAAAATTGGCCCCAAAATTCTTTTCCACACATTGAGGGCAATTTTTACATGCATTTGGTGCTCGAGTCTTAGTTTTGGCCTTG
>NW_015670461.1:0-801 GCF_001515625.1 Sinocyclocheilus rhinocerous | reverse complement strand
TATATATATATATATATATAAGCTACAAAACAATAAATGTAATAAATATATATGACACAATAAATATAGTAAAATAAAATATATAAACAAGGTGAAAATAGTGATTTTTGTTACTAAATTTATTTTAATTTTTTTATTTAAAATTTTTTATTTTATTTTGCATTATAGGCAAAAAAGCTTAATAGGAAAGTTCTTTTCATTTCATACATTTTATTTATTTTCATTATGGCCTAAAATGAGTCTCTTGAGAGATTCTTCCAAAAGTGATTTAGAAATTACAGGACAGCAAAACGCTCCAATTATTTCACTGATGGACAAGGTGAGAACGACAACACAACACACTGAACTTCTCTGACAGCTCACAACCCTTTCACAATGACAGAGATTCAAACCGGTCCTGCAAGACTGTCACAACAATAATCATGTGGAGGTGTCCGTCTGTCCAGAGAACAACTGCAGTTATCAGCCCTTTCAATCCGCATCAGTGTCCTCCAGCGAAACAGCCGAGCGTTTGATTTCTGACACTGAGGTCTGTGGGTGGAACAGATGCTGAGCTCCGGATGGCCGTCAGACTGATCTCTGAGATAACGAGCAGTCTGTCCGTCTCAGGAAACAAATCCCTTCACTCGTGTGTGTCTGAAGCACAGCCCGTTCAAGCATAAACACGGATCGGCCTTCGCTGTAATCAAGGTCTGCCTGCGATAAACTCTCAACCGTTCCACAGTTTGGGCTCAAAGCAGCCCGGCGTTGTTGGATCAAGCTGACTGAGATGGATTTGCCAAAAGACAATTTGTCAAACAC
>NW_015670460.1:0-564 GCF_001515625.1 Sinocyclocheilus rhinocerous | reverse complement strand
AATTGTGCAATGTTAAGTCAGCACTCCTGTTTTTAACATTTGTGCTGTTTTAGCACTGTTTTAATGATTCACAAACAAACTTAATGTTGCCTGTTTCCACATGAATTTTTTTTTATTAATTATTGAGCAATGTTAAGTCAGCACTACTGTTTTTAACTTTTATGCTGTTTTAGCATTGTTGTTTTAATGATTCACAATGTGGCCTCTTTCCACCTGTGAATTCTTGTTTTTTATTTTGTGAATGTACAATGTTAAGTAAGCACTTGTTTTAAACACTTGTACCCACAAAGAAACTGTTATTGAACATGCACCTCATTTGATGACATTAAAGATAAGTTTAAAACATTAAACTTACTACTGTCTGTATTTGCAAAGCCATTTAAGGATCTCTCCTTCAGAAAAAATATTTTTCAAGGTAAGTGGTTGCAAACAATTTATTTTAAAATGTTGAAAGTTAGTCAACGAAATGTGTTTATTTAAATGTTTAAAATAAATTGATTGCAACCACTTAGCTTAAAATGTTTTAGTAAATTCAATGAATATTTTTTTATCAGTAATAAATAA
>NW_015670459.1:0-657 GCF_001515625.1 Sinocyclocheilus rhinocerous | reverse complement strand
TCTTCTGCAGATTGATCAGATTGATTGTTTTTATCCAACAGCTAACGAGGACACAATCTTGAAGTGAGCTGCCCAAAATGACGCCTGTATCGTTTCTGTTGTAAAGTTCGTGTTACCTGTCTGGATAAAGAATAATGCTTGTATTCTGCCACTTTGGTTTTACAGTGCCCTTTTCACACCCGTCACTGTTTTCTAATAGATCATGTCAGATTAATGCCTCATTTTGTGAAATAATAACTGAATACATGCAAATATATGTGTATAAATTTCCTCTGATCTGACACTGTTTCTTCTTTCATTGAAGAACCTCTGATTATAATGTAAAGCATGCAATGTAATGTTAAATATACACTGAATCAGAGTTCCACTTTGGTAAACATCCACACCAATATTTATTAATAAACTGTTAATCCTGATTTCTTTTGTCATTTTGATATTTAAAAATCATTTGAATGTCCAGGTAGTTCAAAGTCTGACAGCAGCATTTAATATTACATTTTTACGGAAATACTGTAAATAAAACTTAAAGTTGTTGATCAAAAATTCATCATCCAGTCCATTCAATCTATTTTTATCTCCGATATACCCATGGATGGTCTTGTATGCATGTTGAATACAATTATGGCAAACATAGGCTGCGTAGACTTAAAATAGTTG
>NW_015670458.1:0-937 GCF_001515625.1 Sinocyclocheilus rhinocerous | reverse complement strand
TCCAACCTATATTGTCCTTTCAACAATGTTCAGTTTTGCAGAGAAATCGTTTTTGTGAACAATATCAGTCAGGATTTAATCCCCATTGTAACACGGAAACTGTGCCTATTAAAGCGTATCTTTTACATCACAAACAGTCTGTAAGATTCAACTTTTCCCCATGGTCTAGTGTTAAAAAAAGCAAACAAAAATCACAATATATTGCAATAATTGTATAATTCATATATAGGATAGAATACAAATCAATTCAGCACCCAAGTATTGTGATAGTACTGTTTTCTGAGATAAGCGTATCATCCCAGCCTTACAACAAAACTAAAAGCCCATGAAAATGACACCAAAACCAAGACTAATCGTGACAAATAGCTAATGAATTGTTGCTGTTTCAGTTAATGATTTCAGTCCTCCTGTGTATCAATACTTTGATCTAGTGCCAGTTTATATTGCAGATCTATTTAAAACTCTTTCCACACAAAGAACAAATAGGATCTCACATATGCTTTTCAGGTGTATTTGTGTGATGGCAAAAAAAACTTTTATTACACTGATCATAATTAAATCGCCTTCTTCCAGAGTGAATGTGCAGGTCATTTCTGAAATAGCTCCGTTTTGTAAACCTCTTGTCACACTGAGGAGCATGGCAATGGCTTTCCAGAATGAGTTTGTAAATGATGTTTGAGGTCTTTCTGATTTGTGAAACACATTTCATACAGACACGTGAAAGGTCTCTCTCCAGCGTGAAGCCTCGTGCTTATTAAGGGTTACTTTATTTCTGAATTTTTTTCCACACTAATCAAATGTAAACAGCTTCTCGTTAGTGTAACTGTTCATGCTATAGCTAAGGTTTAGTTTTGTTGAGAAGTTCTTCCACACACTTTGTGGGAATTGAATGCTTCTCTCCAGAGTGAATCCTCATGTGCCTGTTAAAGCTTCCTTG